>NC_051285.1:14021356-14323087 GCF_015220745.1 Sebastes umbrosus | reverse complement strand
TTGCTTTATGCAAATGTATGTATATATTTATTATTGTAAATCAATTAACAACACAAAACAATGACAAATATTGTCCAGAAACCCTCACAGGTACTGCATTTAGTATAAAAGATATGCTCAAATCATAACAAGGCAAACTGCAGCCCAACAGGCAACAACAGCTGTCAGTGTGTCAGTGTGCTGACTTGACTATGACTTGCCCCCAAACTGCATGTCTGTAAAGGGGAGACTCGTGGGTACCCATAGAACCCATTTTCATTCACATATCTTGAGGTCAGAGGTCAAAGGGCCCCTTTGAAAATGGCCATGCCAGTTTTTCCTCGCCAAAATTTAGCGTAAGTTTGAAAAGTTATTTAACCTCCTTCGCAAACTGCTTCACAAACTAGTATGACATGGTTGGCACCAATGGATTCCTTAGGTTTTTCTAGTTAAAAAATAGACCAAATCTTGTAGCTTTTGGTAGCCAAAAAAATGTTACAAACAATGTTACAAAGTGCTTCACAACCAGAACAATATACAATAGAACAATGATAATAAAATCAAATAAAATACAACTGCAAAAGCCTAATTGACCTTACTCACCAGTCGGGCTCTGGGAAGGCTCAGAAGGCCACTATCAGCTGATCTAAGAGGGCGCACAGGCTCATAATGGGTACGCTGATCTTTCATGTAACTAGGGGCCTGGCTATTTAAAGCCTTGAAGGTCAGCAATAAAACAATAAAGTACTATTTTAACAAAATATTGAAGTATAACAACTTTAATTTTGTTTAGTTTGGGTTTAGATATCTGAGTTATTGCTCCAGATCTTCCCTATGCTATCAAGCCTTCTCTCTCTACTATACTGAACTACTGCACCTTTTAAATGGTAGATGTGCAGAGAACAGCTGAAAGGTTGGCATCACACAAATTCTGGCACTTGATATGGAAAGAAAGATTGAGGGCGGAGGAGGACAATGTAATCCTCTGGGCAGCAGACTCTCTGATTTGTGTAAAAAAAAAAGCATATCATGAGGTTCGTGCTTGAACTAGATCCAAGATCGACTAACCTTGTGAATGGTATAGTGTGTGAAAAGAGTTGAATTCAGACCCACATCAACAGCAGAATTTGCTTTATTCCTGCATGTGTTCTTGTTTTCCACTGAATAATGGGGCATACACGGGAGACTGGAGACTGGAATAGCTTGTGCCATTAATCACCGGCTAAAAATAAAACTCACAGAAGTGAAACCGTAAGTGATAGAGAAGGTGACCAAAACAGTGACTCTCTAAAGAGTACGGTTCGAGATGTTGAAAACAGCTTAATCACTCCCTGCAATGTATGTGTGTGTCTGCCTGTATGTGCATGTGGCTGTACAGTACAATGTGTATCAAAGAGCCAAACTGCAGCGCGAGACTATCACTCATGGCCCAACCTGTGTGTGTGTTTGGAGAACCCAACATGGCGCTGATTGTACTTTATTTACAGCCGGCTATAAATACATATACGCACCTTTTTATGGTCAACTCAAAACTGAAGCTATGAGACACTCTTCAGTCTCAGGCCTGTTAAGATGAATGGGCGTCTCGTTGTAGCATATCAGATGGAAGGATGCAGACGGAGGACATATCATAGATACGTGTTTTCTGCACTGCGCTGAGTTGAGATCACGCAATCGCACACTTTGCGCAGCTTGACACCAAAGACGAACACAAAGATAAATACAATGGTTGGTTATTTGCCTGACTTTGCTTCTCAGGGTCACGTTACAGATGTGCATGTTTCAAACATCATTCTTGTCATCTGAAGGGGAAAAACAATAAACCGCCTCCGTATTGTAAGCTGTTACTGTAAGTTATTGTGTGCCAGTCGCAGCAACACTGTCAACTGACCTCTCCCGAACCTCACTCGCATTGTTTAGCGTCGCAGCGTTGAGCCAGACGTCTTTTTGTTTTCGCTTTTGGGGTTTCTCTCACGCTCACCCTGTCACTGTGGAGGGTCTTTTCCAACGCAGCTGACCTCACACAGCGAACTCTGGCTTTGTTATGAAGCATTATGCTCTCTGCAACATCTTTGTACACATGGCAGCGAAGGCTTAAATGTCTTGTGCGCATATCTGCATTCTTGCAAGCGCAGGCAGGATTTGTGTGTATGTTCCTATCTGTGGTTCCAAAACCTCTTGTTGAAGGCCCAGAAACACAGGTTGAAGGAAGCTGGAACGGGCTCAGAAACAGCGAGCAGAGCAAGCACGAGTCCAAGACTTCAAGTGGAAACTATTCCAGACTAAAGTCCCATCTGCTTTCACTTTAGAGTCTGAGTCCTAAACTAAATAAAGATCCCTCCTGAACACTTTTATTGCCCCTCTCTTTCTTTTCTATCCATCCTCCTCTCCTCTCGTAGTCTTTTCTCGGTATCTCCTATAACACAGATTCTCTTTATTTTTACATTGCGGTAGTGTCAGAGAGTTGAATGAGAGCAGGCTATACTGTATTTATTCCCTCCTCTCCCCCTCTGGTTGCAAATAAAACTGTCCCGCGGTGTTAAAATGAGTTAAAATGTGCCTAGTAAAGGCCAGATCTGATCCCTCTCATTTGCAACACTAGAGTTTATTTTTTATTGATGTGTACTCATAGACTGTATATAAGAGTTGAAGTAGTCACTGTGACGTCACCCATTGGTTTGTGGACTGCTGTTTTGAAAGCCTTGAGTTTGGCATTTTGGCCGTTGCCATCATCTTGGTTTTTTGGCTGTTGCCAACTTGGTTCTTTACAACCAGAAGTGACAACAGAGGGTGGAGCTGAGTACAACCGGACACTGAATAAGACATTTTTTAGGCGACTAGAATGTTACAATTCACTTTCATGAACTGAAAACACACTTAGAAAGAGTTCAATTTGTATAGCTGGGCATACAATGTACGATTTTAGAAATGTTGTTGTGTAATCCCTACTCCTACAGTACGAGTAGATCGTTTGCGATGTAAAGCCAAAGCTCATGATTTATGTGCTCACACTGTACGGTCCCGTCGACCCCTGCGGACCGTTGTAGCTACGTTTTACTATATCTCTTTTAAATTGTTATCTTGATAGCTACGCTCTGATTACTGTAAGAAAAGTAGAAATAAGGCCCCGACGTTGGGGAATTGGCACGTGGCTCTGCTTCAACTGTGCGAGAGCCTGTAGACGGCCAACCAAAATTTCAGATTAATATCAATGTCAGAAATTAATCGATCTTACACTGAACTGCAAACGACGCCTGACAAAATAGAAATTTGGTCTGACTGAAATGAGTCGTGCAGCTAAAAATTCGGGCCAGAAATGAACTTAAATGGTACAGTATATGCCCAGTTCAAGACGAAAACACCAACACCCAGCCGACAACACCATGGTAGCGACCTATCAATCACAAGGTAGCCACGCCCTAAAACATCCCCTGCTTTATGGTCTATTTGACTCTAAATGGGACCATACAGTACTAAATGAACATCATGCTGTATTGGAGAAGAATTGAAACTAGCGATTGAGACCGTAAACTCATGTTTACAATGTTTACTGAGGTAATAAATCAAGTGAGAAGTAGGGTCATTTTCTCAAAGACTTCTATACAGTCAGACTTCTTTTTGCAACCAGAGGAGTCGCCCCCTGCTGGCTATTAGAAAGAATACAAGTTTAAGGCACTTCCGCATTGGCTTCACTTTTCAGACCCGGAGGTTGCCCACTGGGTTTACTGAAATAACTTTTACTTTCTTCTCATCTTAAATGCCTACTTGTTCCTCCTGCTAAAGTTTTTATATTGATCTTGATTGTTGCCTGTCCCAGCATGTGAATTCAATGTTCCACTTATGAGGTACAAATAGTTAAAACCACAGCGCACTTCTTTTTTTATCCTTTCATCTTGCTGCCATTTTTATTCGTTCAAAAGAAGGAGCTTACTGCTCAGTAGATAATTAATGGCAGGCAATTTTATTTATTGCATATGTTCATGTGTTTATACCGTCAGCATTGGTGCATGTGTGTTTTACATCAGTAGTCATTGCTCTCTTCCAATACTGTGATACGGGAAAAGAGTGGGGGGCATTAAAGGGATGCGTTAAAAGACATTTATTTGTTTGTGATGTTTGAGTCACAGGGAGAAAAGAAAACATGTTTGGCGGGACAAAGGCATGATTTACCATCCTGTCATTTAAGTGCCTTGAAGATCATCTTTGATAAAGTAAAGTATAATTCTCCTCACAGTTTTCTGAGGTTGCATCACACAAATGTTTGTCTCTGAGGCCGAGACGACATCTATCAAAGTCATCTTTTTAACTTGCTTCCCAGCAGCGCAAACAACCGCAGAGCAGCACGGCAGCATTGAATATTCCAATCAACTCAACAGACAGAATTGTTGAGTGCAGTCTGCGCTACCATAATGAATAGTCACCACACTAAACCAAGACAATCCGACTTGTCTACACCACAATTTTAAGTCCCATTAAATTGTCAAAGCGCTGCCGATCTGCTGCTCGAGGTAGACCGAGAGAATCCACGTTTAAGTGTCTGTGTTTCTAACGTCAACTGAGGGAGCTCCTACACAGTGAATTACATCCATCTGCTGATGTTGTTTCCAGCGCGCCGCCTTCCCCCCGCCTCTCCCTGCATGGTATGGTTTGGATTGTCACACTCTGCAGCCAATGCAATCACTGGGCCGACTCCCAGGCATGCGCCGCAGCCCGTAGCCAACGGAGGCCATGTTTTTGTTTGTCTAAACAAACACTGTCCATTTTTTGAAGTTTGGTTTGTTTGAGTTTCAAATAACAGACACCAAAGGGGGGGATTGGAGCTGTTGGGCGCTGAACAAAGACTTCTCCTTCCATACAAATAATTTATAAAATGAATGAAACGCTCCTTGAGTCCACACGGATTTGGAGAGGCATCTGAACAAAGAGATGATGATGAATTTGTGGCTGACCGCATAATCCCAAAGAGACATTTACCGTATATTTATGGGGAGGTAATTCTGTTTGCTGATGTGCAGTCTAACTGGCTGTCTGGGGTTTGGTATTACAGGTCAGTGGAGGGCAGACTGCCTACCGGCTGAAGGGTCACATGTGACCTCCTGGTGCGGGAGACATCGACAGGCCTCCCATCTAATGCTTCCCATGGGACTCTAAGCAGCCACACAGGGTGCATGAATAAGTCATGAAGTGCAGACATCTTTTTATCTCCTTCTTATCGCTTATTTTAAATTCACAAAGAGAGTCTCTCTTCATTAGAGCAAAACTCGCCAGCTCATCTACGGTTCAGTTTTCTGTTAAGATATGCACGTTCGCCCCTCTTCTTCTTCCCTCTCCTCGATTTGTCCTTTGGGTCCTCTTGTGGTGAAGAGGACAATTTATTCATCTATTGATTTACTTGTTTGCATGTGAGGGAGGAGGACTTCTCTCTACAGCGAGCCCAGATCTGGCCAACCGAGTCAGATCAAATATATAAGTTAGTCCCCTCTGAGAAACAGACAGACACGTCGAATAAAATGATGAATGTGAATCAATAATTACAAGAGAAAAACGTGACACTCATGCCTTGTCATTTTTGGACCCATTTGTTTATTAAGGCGCTGTTCCAATGAACTGTGAATTGTTGTTGTACTGTAGGATCTATTTATTTGTTGTTGTTTCACTCCTAATAATTAGTAGTGTTTGATTTATTATTCTAGATATTTAGATTAGATTTTTTGATAGTTTTTTCTTTTGCTAGTTATTTGTTCAGTTTAATTATTTTCTTGTTTAGTAGCCTATATTTAGTTTTTTGCGTAATTAATATTTTGTTTTCTTTTGCTTATGAATTGGGTAAAACTGTGGGCACCCGCGGTTATATAGGTAGGTAGGCAGGTATTGGACCAGCATACACCTGGGTGGGCTTACAGTTTTTAACCAGAACAAGAGCGGCAGCAAGATCCGTGTTTTCTTTCTGTTTGTTTGCTTGCTTTTGGGATAAATAAATCATCATAAACACATTTTGCATGGAAAATTAACTCTCTTGTCTGCGTAAACCACATACCCATGGTACGTCAGTGGCTCTTTGATTTAAAGCTTCAGTAGGCTAAATATTTTGGCATCATTGGGCAAAAATTCCATAATAACCTTTCAGTATATTGTAATTCAAATGTTCTGAGAGAAAACTAGACTTCTGCACCTCCTCATGGCTCTGTTTTCAGGCTTTAAAAAATCTAGCCCGTGACGGGAGACTTTGGCCAATCACAGGTCATTTCAGAGAGCGAGAGCTTTCCTATTGGCTGTGCTCGGGCTGGTGGGCGGTGCTTGGTATTTCTTCAATTGTTCTCAACATGGCTGCCGGGTCACAAAATTTCTCATTTTACAGCTAAACAGTACACTACAAGATGTTTCTGAAAACATTTGAGGAGAGAAATAGGCATTACAGTAACAGAATATTGATTCATATTTGATCAGCACTGCCTAGTTTGACCGCTGACTCGGAGTTTGCAAGTGATTGACGGCTGCTCAGAGACGGCAGGCTTCAGCTCGGCTCTGATTGGTTGTTTTTCCTCCGGTCTGTGAAATCTTGCAGATGTCATTAGGAGCACTGGAGGACACAGAGGCACATGATTTTTTTCCGATTATCTGTCTCATGCACTACTGTCAGGATGTAGTGACCGTTTTATAAAAATAACTTATTTTAATCATACTTGCTCCATTTCTACCCACTGCTGCTTTAAGTTTGATTTTGATTTTCCTGACAAATGGCCACTACAGTTGTTTTCAGTTCATCCATCCCCTAGGGGAACAAGATCTGCATGGTGTGGGTGTAGAGGTCAAAGGTCAAAATACAAAGTGCTTAAGAGGGGTGAAAAAGGCTACAAGGATGATTGACTGCGAGAGAAAAGAAAACAAACTAAACTGGTAACCTGATGCCCCCTTGGAACTAATTTATGTATGAAATGTGCAGAAAAGTCAGAAAAAACATTAAAGTTCAGAATGCAGCATGACTGAAAAGAAAAATACGGCTTCATTGTTTTTATGTCTCGTACCAGAAATGGTCCACACACCTGACTTTTCCTATCACGTGTGCAGCAGAATAATCTTTTTTTTTTTAATCCAACTAAGCAAAAAGATGAGAAAATCAGGATAAAACAAGTGACAGTGAAGTTTGTTGTTGGCTTTGACATGCTGGTGACATCTTTGAAGCCATTTTATTAAACATAAAACAGATGCACATTAACATCGGCATCCAGATCCTGAACTGAGCCGTGTTTCCACATACAAGAAAACAGCAATTCACTGTTTTGGTATGTAACTATGTACAGCCTCTTCAGTATAACAGTGAGTAAACGTGACATATTATCATATTAGCTGAGGCAATGTCAAAACCTGACCCACAATAAAGAAAAAAACAGAATTTTATTTATTTATCCTGCATTTTTTGTTATATTATGTCGTGCCTTGCTATGTGATGTTATTTGCCTAAACATTTGCTGGCGTCCTGTCATTCAACAGATCAAATTCTGCAGAAACCGACGAGCAGAAAAACACATTTTCAGGAAAAAATATCTAGAGCAAGCAAGAAAATATGAGCTTGGCAGGAGGAGACAAGAATGGAATATACAATCAGGCAGACAGGAGATAGTAAATCAGGGTTATAGTAAAACGTGGCTTCTGGTGTGTGGTATGGGTGTGTGTGTGTGTGTGTGTGTGTGTGAACATAAATGTATGCTGGTCACAAATCTGCCCATCCTAACATGCATCCATGGCAAAAAGAGGACCCATTGAGCAACATGTGCATCTATTTTGAGTGGAAATGTTTTTGCCAAGTGCGACTCAAAAGACTCAAAAAACACAATCTGTTTTTCATATTTATGACATTTAGCCAGCTGGGAAAGGAAAACTTTCACTGTCAGTTATATTTGTGCATCACAAACATTGTCTCTGTCACTAACAAATACGTCACTTAACTTTGTGAGTATGCTTGAGGCTCCCATGATGCATTTATCAAACTCCAAAACAAGACGGAGAATGGATGAAAATATCAACTGATGGATGATGCATCCTTTCATTTGCCAAGAACATATCTGCATTCACAGTCAACAAGCTTGTCAACTGATAAAGAACATCTCGACGGCTGATGATTGGTCGTCAAGTATCGATCTTTCGGAGGTTCGATCGATTGGTACCAACCATGTCAGGTTAGCTTGTCGGGACAAACCATGAATGTATAAAGAGTTGTTCAGTGGCGCATGAAGCCAAAATGGCTCGACTGCTGAGTGATAAAGTATCCGGATCATTCAGCGATCTTCCACATCCATTGGGCCCATAGAGCAGGCGCAGTAGTGTTTCCTTTAACTCCGCCTCCCAGCCCTCGGTCTGGGTTTCATTCCCATGAACGGAGGAATAGAAATAACTCTGGATTCGTCTATTAGTGCATTTCACAACTTTTAGAAATGATTTAAATAAGGGCAATCCAAGTGTTCATACTGGGAAGTTGATTTACCACAAAACAAAATTATACGCTGATTTACGGACATCTCTTTCCCAATGTAAGTCTATGGGAAAACTTTTTTTTGGGGCCCAATGGCATCACGTGACAGACACGGAAGTTGTAGTACCACCGTTTGGCCACTACAAAAATTTGCTTCAAGTTGCTCTTCCTGGGGGCTGGGGACAAACGCTAAATAATGTTCCAAAATTTACAGTACATTTTTGCGAGGAAAAACTGTCATGACCATTTTCAAAGGGGTCTCTTGACCTCTGAAGTCAAGATGAATGAATGAAAACTCTGAGATGAACAGAGTAAAAACTGTATCTTATTAGATAAACAGATGTTGACAAACGGCATAATTTGCAGTTGAAAAAAGGGTAATAAATCGCAATATATCGCAATATATGTTATCACAACACTCAGCATATCACAAAATGTTTAAAATTGAATATATATATATATATATATAGAGAGAGAGAGTCATGTATCTTCAGATTTTCCTTTTTCCCATTTGTGAGAACGAGAGTGAGAGTAAGAGAGAGAGAGTTCGTAGAGGGGGTTTTAAAAGAGGACATTGAAGTTTACTTTGTACTTCCTGGTTATAATTCAGGATAATAAAAAAAAAAACTTTTTGCTGTATCTCAACGCTGGCAGTCTAAACCCAGCTGAGCTTCAAGCAGTCAAAGGTATTGAACTGGTTCTTAAGCTTCCCCAGATGTATATACGCTGGTAAGACCCTACCCTAGATATACTGTACCAGATGAGGTGGATGTGACTGGGAGCACAATAAACACTGAGCTGAATATATGTCTTAACTGTGAAGGACAGATATCTCAGTAACATCGGCAGCAATTGCAGGCCTAAGACGAGCAGCTTTCACAGTAAGCCACAATGAAAGGCTCCGAGACGCCGTGATGAGCAGTGTTATAAGCTGCACTCGCCCAGAATAAAGTTGAGGCTGCTTTCTTGAACTTTTTTTTTTCTTTCTCTAGTAGGATAAGGATTTGTGAGAGAATGTGGGGATCACTCTGGTTTATATGGCTAGTTTTGATTGGTTTAATACGGTTGATCCAGTCATACCATCTTTGTGGGGTTTCAGAGGATGGAGAAGAAGGGAGGAATTTGCAAAAAAAATGCAAAGAAGATCATAAAAAGGCACTCACTTATTACAATATACCTCACCAGAAAAGTGTACCGCAATGTGCACAACCATGATTCAGGGTACGGTGAAACCTTCGTGACAGGTGGAAGAGGATGGTGGATGGATTTAGACTCAGACTGGAGGTCTCCAACACTCCACAAAGTCACAAAATCACATGTGGTGTTTTCTAATTATGGGTATCTTTGCAACCAAACTCTAATTTAAGTAACTCTGAGTTTTCTCCCAACTAGCGTCAGCAATTTTCTTAAAAAAAAAAGAGAGAAAAACTCAATGTGAGTTCAATAACAATTCAACATGATCAGCTGTGAATGGTCTGCACTCAACTGACACACAACAATTGTGCAATAATCACAGCAGCTACAAAATAGTTCACTCGGAGGAGCTGCTCTGGTGTCTCTTCTCGCTCTCAGCTAATCCAGTTCACAGGTTTTCATAAACTCTCTAAACACACAGATTTAGTCCAGGCAGCAGAACTGAGAGAGAAATTACACCGCGACCATATAAGGGCATCACGTCTCCTGATGTGCAATCTCAAATGCAGCTGCACCAGTTTGAGCTTTAGACCTTGAGAGTGAGGATATTTTTGAAAAGTGAGGACATTTTCACTGCTGCAAAAGCCAGTTTGGAGGTTTTGACCATGTAGGTTTGACAGTTAAGGTTCAAAATAAGATTATGTTTTACGTTCAGGTTAGGTAAGGGTTAAGAGTTAGAGGTTAGCCATTGTGTTTGTTATTGTGATGGCCCAGGTTAGGGTTTGGGGCTAGGGAATACAATATGTCAGTGACTGTCCTTACAAGTGTTTGAGAGAGGGTATATGATGTTTTTGTGTTTAGTTTCTATGTCAACATATACTGAATATGTGTATGAGAGAGAGAGTATGTTAGTACTTAGAGCAAAGGTCTCCAACCTTTTTCCCTCTGAGAGCTAAATTGACAAAATGAGAGTGTGCCAAGAGCTACTCATTGCACCAAGTTGTACATTGCCAACAGCAGACATGATTTCTGTCTTATTTTTATGGTCCTTTAATAACGTTTCAACCACCTCAGTCATCGCCTCTGTTACAATCTCACCATAGGCGAAGGGCTTTTTTGTGTTTGTTAGGATGTTCATCACTAAACAAAGCATCTGTTGCTGCGTTGGCCTTCTTCATCAGTTTGGTAAACAGAGACTGTTGTCTTTTAAGAGCTGTTTCTCTGTACGTAGACTGCTACCAGCCGGGAAGTCACATAAAAAGTTGCTGTGAACTTTGGTAAAGTGGCGCTCGATGTTACATCTTTTACCAACTGACACACTCACAGCGCACACACACATTTGTCATTCACACTCGTGGAAAAACAACTCTGTTACCCATTCCTCATGAAAATAGTATATCTTTGCCTTTTATTGGCTATTTTCTGTGGTCATTGACAAATCTGGTGTGCAGCTCCCAAAAAGGAATCAATGAAAACTCTCAGTGTAATACCATTTCTCCATTTTACAATGTCACATGTGGTGCTCTCAATCCAATCCATGTCAGAACCGTGCTGTAATGTTCCAAAAATGCATCGATTTCTCATACGCCAGAAGCTTCTCTGGATCTTTGTACGCACAGCGTTTCTTAAAGGAGTCTGGGGATAAAACATGGAATGGCTTTGGAGGGAATACAAGAATGAGAAGAGGGAAAATCGAGAAAGTGTAAAATCTGCAAAAGGGAGAGAAAGCAGGTGGACTGAGCGTGAGCGTCTGACCCGCAAAGCTCGCTTCAGGATAACGGCAGCCCACTGTGCCAGATCAGACTCACTTTCGCTTCATGCTGAGGGTGGGGAGGGTTTCAAATGTGCTCACCCTGAAATGCATTGGAGAGAGACAAATAGACAGACAGAATGACACAGATACAGGCCAACATTGTGGAGGTGGGGGATCTCTGGAATGTGCCCCATTGTTGGCCTCCTAATCTAATAGATTTGACAGGAAAGTTCATTTTGATGAGTAGTCTTATCCACAGAAGAGGCTCAGGAGGAAGTGGCTATTTGGGTGGCTGTGGCTCCCCTGCATACCGAAATCCTTATAAGCTCTCTATAAATTAACCCTCTTGAGGAATTCACTTCAAGATTAGTCTGTGTGTCTTCCACAGTCTCTTTAAAATGTATTTGAGGTCCTGCTGTCCCCTAACCTGATGCCGTCAGTTGTTTTTTTTCACAGAACCATCTGAAAAGCCGGCATTGAAAACTGTTTGGAAAAGGGCAGGCGCTTTCAAGGAATACTTGACAGTTGATTGGATGAACCATCTGTCAATCAAACTAACAAAAGCGAAACTAACTCAGTTTCGTTCTTTTGCTCTTCTTTCAATGAAGAAATACTCTCAGGTTCTTATATAACTGATGTTATTGCAGCATCTAACAGATCATTCATACAACACTCTCACACAAAAAGTGCAATAAACAAGTGCAAACCTCAAACGACTCGCCACCTCTGTGAACTCCCTAAAAACTTTCAAACTAATCTATGTCGATCTAAAATGAAGACCTATTCAGCAAAAGCATAGCTTATTTCTCGCCTAAAATGGTTTCAGGAAGACATTTAGGTGAACTATTCTCGTAACATAAAGAGAAAAAAGTTTCCAAACGAGCCACCCTGTTGGTTCCGGCTCAAAAGCTGGAACCGCCACGCTTGACTGCAGCAGCAGCTCCTCACAGGACGCTGATTGGTCTGTTGTCTGGCGAGCTGGACACAAACACATTACTTGAAGCCTTACAAGATGGATTTTTGTTTGACATGTGATCCCACGATTCTCGCGTGATCGTATGACATCGCGATAATCCATCTGCCGTGCAAAGTTAGTTGTCCCCCATCACAGGCACCAATGCCGCCAGATTCCTGTATATTTGTAGTTTTTGGCCAGCCAAGTGAAAGTGATTGATTTTTCTTTTTTAGGTTTGTTGTTGATTCTCTGGACTGAATGTGTCTGCAGATAGATGTCAGTTTGCAATTACTTCAGCAGCAGTTATAAAGCAGAGGTCAACAACAAATTTAGGAGGAGGAGCAGCAGAGAACGAAAGATGAGGAAAGTAAGGAAGAGCAGGAGAGATTATTTGCTTTTGTTGCAGGGGGTGGGGGAGTCGGTCTTGTCATTTTAAAGGGTTTCGAGGGGATGTTTGCTCACACTCTTAATGGCTTAAAAGGACTGGAAGCATCTATCTTTCTCTCCGCGCATTTCAGGGGGTGAAAGCCCAAGAGGAATGGACCAATTCCGCCTTGTGACTGATTGCACAAACTCCAGCAGATACACCCCGGCAGCACACGTGGAAAAATACCATTATTAAAGTAAATATCACAATGGAATTTCCATTATGCTGACATGAAGTGGGGATACACTCCATATTACTAAAATCCCATGAAACCAGTTTACATTTTAATGCACTCATCAGGAGTTCAGGAGAATGGGATTTTGTGTTTTTATTGAACTTAGCAAAACAAAGTTCAGTACTCAAGCTTAAGAAATACTTGTACTTGTAGATAGAGTATATTCTTCTCATCGCTCTGTAGAACACTGTTTTATCATTGCATGGTTTGATACGGCTTTTTTACATCCATCTCTTGTGACTCTGTGAGTAAGTGCATGATATAAACTGTACATATTTACAGTATAATTTCATTGCTGCAGGAGTAATGTCACTCTAGAGCAAGATAGGAATGTCAGCCCTTATGAAAAAGTAGTATACTTCAAGTTTAAAGTTTAAAGTTCAAGTATATTTCCCAAGTATACTTTATGTAGTAATTATACTAATATCAATGTACTAGTAATATACTTGTAAGTGTACTACTTCAATACTTCTTGGGACTAAATTGGCCCACTTTTTAGTTTATAAAAGTATACTTTTAAGTATACTTAATACTTAATAATATATTAAGTCTAAAAATATTAATCTTTGAGTACACAACTGGTTTACATCTAAGTTTTATTTTGTAAAGCAACTATACTATGAACTGAACTATACTACAAGTGAACTTATCTGTATACTGTTAGTTTACTAGTTATACACTTGTAGCCCAATTTTTAGTTTATGAAAGTACACTTTAAAGTATACTCTCTCAGTAAACTACTAGTTTAATAGTTATTATTACTGCAACTATACTTGTAAGTTTTCTTTAACTTATAGTACTTAGCCAATGATTTATGCATTACATAAAGATACTTGCTCCTTTTGCTATTTGACCTGATGTTTGGTCATGAGATTAAAAAATAAAAAAATTCTTGTTGAATTGAAGTAAATTAATATCAAACCATACATTTACAAACTCTCACACACTGTAATAGGATACTCTATCAAAATGTAAGCATAAGTCAGGTATACTTAGACTTTTCTATATACATGTCAGTATAAGCCAAGTATACTTAAGTATAATTTTGTCAAGTATATCTCTGATAAGTACATAAAAAGTAAACTGAAAGCATACTCTGAAGTATAATGAAGTATACAAATAGCACACTTGAATAAACTTCTTTTTGGTAAGGGAATGTGCATGTATTGTAAAAGAAAGAATGACAGAAATGCTGTATAGGGAATGAAAAAATAGGCAAAAAATACTGTAGATAAAATAGATGTCGGAAGCATGCATCCACACACACCCTCTAAATCATTTACGCGAGCCGCCACTGAGCGTGACCAGTGACAGCGGCGTGTCTGCCAGGCCTCCGTCATGTGGAGCCTGGCACTGGGGTTGACAGCCCGCTCTGAAACATGAGGACCAAATGGACCTGGGAATCTCTAGGGGGGCTGGGTAGGATCTTTCTGCACCTCCATGTCACCACACATCTGGCCTGCTGTTATGGCTGGAGGTATACGGGGGGGGAGTTGATAGAGGTGAGGGGAGGGTAACAGTGGTGCATTCTGGGGCAAGAGATGAGGTCGTACAGAGCCATGCAGCTGTTCTGTGGTTTCTTGCTTCTTTTTTTTTCCCTGTGCAGCTTTTCTAAAGACTTAATAAATATGTGGAGATTAGAATAAGTGGTTCATTTATCATTCTGCAGATAAGTAGGATCCTTTCATTATTTATATGTATCTGTATCTAGTTAATAGTTGTAGTGCCTGTACTCACATTGGGCCTGTCAGTGGTCTGTCTGACATAAATTTGGACATTATCCTTGAAGACAAATGCTCCAGTGAGGCTCACACTGTGCCGTTGCCTGCAGACACATTCTTGGCATCTTGGGCACATTACTTACTGCAACTTTGGATTTGACATTAAATGGGGCTACAAAGGAGTACATCTGATGTACAGGAGTAAATGTTGCCACTATTTGTCCTTGCCAAATAATTTTTTCTACATCTACATTCTACATCTTCATGTATTTAGTGTGTTTTTAATGTTTGATGCCTCCAAGGCTGAAAAACATTCACACACACTACTCTTATAGCTCAAGTCGCTATCTTTGCCATTGTTCATCTGTCCTATTTCTGTCTTCTACTGTTTTTTTCTTTCTCTCTTTTTCCCCCACAAGCATCTCCCAACTGTTCCAGCTGACCAGCGTAATGGAAAGCTCCACGCCAAACCAGACTGGACTCAGCGCACAGTGCAGTCAGACTAATGGGTCTCATAAGGCTGAATAATGTAAATGTCACCAAGGAGCTCAGACAGAGACCACAGACAAAATCAAGAGGACCAGTGTCTGAGTGCATGCGTGTGAAAGAGTTCTATTAGAGCAGAGCTGGTCGGTGCTGTGTTCAGAATTCATAGAAATGTTGAGCCATGTAGCACACGCAGGCATGCAATTTCTTAACTCATTAATTCCCTGGAATTTAAAACGGAGGGTTTATCATTTTCTGCCACCGATGGGAGAAGCAAAAATGATGCTAAAATTTCATAGCCCTTTCATGAGTATAACAGATTTCTAAGACAAAGAACAGGAATGTCTGAGAAAAAAAGGTGTTTCCTCTTCCATTGTTAGTGTGGTCGACTGCCTCATAAACCCAGTGAACGCTTGGTGTTTCTGTGGCGGCCTCGTTTGATTCCAGTCCATTTCCCCTCTCCCACAGCCCCACCAGGTGGCTGCTGCAGCTCTCCTCTGTGAACCCAACCCACCGTGATCCCACAGTCGGTGTTCAAAACCTCCTGAAGGCACTGACTGAGGTTAGTTCAGGGGCTTTTGGGCTCGCTGCGAAAATTATGGGTTCGTCTGAACTGTTTCAAAGAACACAAAACGATCAAAGAGGAGCACTTTAAGCTCCTTGATTTGGAAAAAGGATTCGTCAGGATACACAATGTGTTGGAGGTCCTCTGAGCTCCTAAACATTGCATTGATAGATTGGTTTGAAAGGAACCCCCAGATTCAAGTTTTGAATGATGCTGGACAACTCTGCACATAAATTCCATGTGAACATTCACAAAAATGTACGTCAAAAGTCACATTTTGTGTTTTAATCACAACTGGATTTTCATATTTTAGGCTTGGGTGATCAATTTTGTTTTTGCTACATCATAGCCAGTGCTTGGTTAGACTTTCTTTGAATCTAAAATCTATTTGGATAGTATTATCCTGTTTTTCTTTTTGCTCTCATTGGAGATGATTCTAGCATGAGCTCACTAGTCTTTAAATCTTCTTGAAGACAAATCACATTAACAGTCCCTTAAGATGTCACTTCAGGAAAAACAAAGTTTAGAAAAAGACCGTGACTCTCATTAACCGCTGATTAACTACAGCCGATGTAAATGTTTATGAGATAGCTCTTATTTATTTTCATTTCATATGCGTTTTCTTCCTCCTTTCATGATTAGGCCTATGGATCCCCTGTTTCCTGGTGGGATTAGTGCAGCTGCTTTGATGTGGGCTGTGCCCAGCTTAGTGTGTGTGTGTGTGTGGCAGGAGGTGAAGGGGTACGTGCAAGCCCCTTTTTACTTTGGCAGTGTTTAGATGTAGTGCGTGACCTACAGTGTGCCATAAACCCGCTGATTCAGGAACAAATACAGCTGTAAAACACCAATCTTGGCAACTAGGCAAACACTTCTGATCACAGCTTGCTCATTTGGCCGTGTCAGTGTGTGTGTGTGTGTGTGTGTGTCTGTCTGTCTGTCTGTGTGTGTCTGTGTGTGTGTGTGTGTCTCCCTCCCATTATGCGAATGTACGATTGTGTGGTTTTTAACAAGCTATGTTGTGTTCTGCCAAGTACAGGTAGCTGATTTCAAAAGCAAAATGAACTCAGGAAGCATTAATAACATCTCTGGCACACATGGGAACATTGAATGTTTCCGACATTGCAAAAACCTCCATATGAATTACTAATTCTTCAGTGGGAGAGACAAACTAAAGCAATATCATGTTCAACATATATCAATATTAAAACCTCATCATATGTTTAATTTATCAATGTTGGTAAGAAACATTATTATCAGACCCTCAGTTGAGGTTTAAAAGTAAAACACAACTTTGGGTTAAAGCCTTGTTGTCCAAACTTTAGCCATACTCGCTCAGCACACGGGAGAAGTTTGATTGGTTGCAATCTGAAGCCTCAACGCTAGATGTCGCCAGATCCTACACACTGCACCTTTAACAAAAAATATTACCGCAAGGTCCGCTTGTTATCTTTACTAGAACTTTCAACTGAATTTCACAGCGTTCCTCGGTGGCTGTAGTTTGCTTGTGTTGTCATGGAGATAGCTCAGTCGTCACCATGTCCTAACTCTGACAATTGAGCTACTGTATCTATGGCAACTAAGGAGACTGTTGAGGCCGTGTGATGCAGTTGAAAGCTAGGAGGTGACCTTGAATTAAGATTGTTATGGTTATATGTTTAAAGATAGTGTGTAGGATTTGGCGGCATCTAGGGGTGTGGTTGCAGATTGCAACCAACTGAGTACCCCTCCGCTCACTCCTCCCTTTACAGATAATGTGAGCCGTCGAGTGCAAAACCGTGGTAACGCCGTTCGCATCGCTCAGAGGCCATCCTTACCATAATAACGATACTTTGGGAGCAACGGAAGCACTCTGTGACTCACGTTAACGCAGTTACACAAGCGTGTCGGAGAAATACGGTGGCCTTCAGGTAACGTAAAAATGCTAAAGGCTCTCTCTAGAGTCAGTGTTTGGTTTGTCCGTTCTGGGCTACTGTAGAAACATGACGGACTCTGTGAAGAAGACACGCTCCCTATGTAGATATGAAGGGCTCATTCTAAGCTAACGAAAACACAAGGATTCTTAGTTTCAGGTGATTATACACTAATGAAAACATAGTTATGAATATTCTTATTCCATTTCTGCTAATAGATCCCAAGAAATGCTACACACTGTTCCTTTCAACCATATTGAACTATATATAACCAGGAATAAAAATACGGAAATCTGCAAAATATAAAAATAATGTAAATCTGCTAGAAATGTGTTTCTAACTGTTACTGTTTGGATAAAAATTCAGTCACTTATCAATGGAAGCGGAAGGAAAGGATTTACACTACTGGGCTCTGAAAGCTCCTGTGCTAATATTATAGCTCAACAACGCACACGCTTTACAAAAACAGCAGCACGACATCCTGCGAGGAAAAAGAAAAACCTTCAACGGCAATGACCTGTAATATTTACCCAGGGTGACTCCTGAATGGCTCACTCACAGCTATAGAGGGCCCCGCACACCTCAGGGCAGAGGCCGGCTGTTTTTGTTGCTCCTGATGCAGAACAGATGAGAATTTTTGGACATTTGAAGATTGGAACATATTCAGTAGCTTCATGGTTAGTCAAAAATATTTAAACAGTGATATGACCTTAAAAAAAGTGTGTTTTTGTGTGTACGTGTGGCTGCTTCACATGAATTTGTCTACATGAATACAATATCTTAGTGGAGTACGCACAGCTTCAGTGTTAAACAACCACTGTGAGGTCAAACACTTTGTTTGAACAGTGGGCGGGGTGTCTCTCCACAATGTAAACACTTCACATAGAACATCAGTCTATTAGCAGCATCTCTGATTAGCTGATGAACAAAAGCAATCAAAGGCTGCCGTGGTCTCTTGAAGAACATATATCAATGTCATTTGCTCAGGGCCTGGTAGTGATTGGCATGTTCATTAAGTGTCCTGTTTACAATGAGCTGAGAAGGCCACATGTGAAGTCAGCAGACGATTCCAAGTGGCTCCGAGAGGCTGTTAGTCATCCAGCAGATCATGGAAATGATCGTAAAAGCTGCTGTAGTCATCATCATGTGGCCACGTCGTTTTTTTTCCTTACAGAGAGGATATTTAATACAAGATGATTTGAGAAACCTCATCAGCTTTTGAACTGTGTCGTCGCTTTGATGATATGAAGTCTGCTCTTTGTGTATTTAGACATGATTCTTATTTGACTGTATTGTATTTAAGTTTGGGATTTGGTGCCATCATGAGGGCATATCGGGTACAGAATAGACCAAAACTTATTTTTTTTAATTTTCATTATTAGTAATACTTGTATTATTTTATGTATTTTTTTTTTCATTTTAAGTTTTTGTTGTTAATAATTTCCAATGCATATCTTTAAAGCCAATAGAATTTACCCCCCCAAAAATGAGCCAAAACAAGTATTTTTTTTAAATAAGCATTATTATTAATAATTGTATTTTTTTATTTTTTATGTATTATTATTGTATTTTATATATTTTCTTTTCTTATTTTTTTTCAATTAATGCTTTGTTTTGAATTATTATTTTTTTGTTAATAATTTCTAATGCATATCTTTAAAACCAATAGAATTTGCTCACAAAAAAGAATCAACCAAAAATTAGTTATTATTATATTACTACTAATACTTATTATTATTATTATTTGTATTATTTGTATTATTATTATGTTTTAATGATCACTATTAGTAATAATTATAATTGTATTTTATACATTTATATAGATTTATATTTTTCAATTAATGCTTCGTTTTGAATTATGTATTTTTTTTATTTTGTTGTTGTTAATCATTTCCAATGCATATCAATGCATATCTTTAAAACCAATAGAATTTGATCACAAAAAAACCCAGAATGGACCAAACCTGCTTTTTATTAAGTATTTAGTGATTGTGTTGGCATGTAGTAGACTAAATGTGTGCTGCTGCACTTTTGAAAAGTTCTCATAAGTTAAAAATGTGCAATGCAATGATTTCTGATTTATTATGTTCAGAGTCAGTGGAGAAAGTGTCTGGATGAGATTTCCCCTAAGTTTGCGTGAGTCTTTACATGATTCAACAGGTGATTGTGCACACTAATGGCTGAGTAAGGAATAACATCCCCTGATTCCAGTAACTAGTCCCTCCACAGCCAAATTTGTGCTTAATGTGGTCGCTGACTAACTCAGAGATCAAAAACCTTTGGCGCCACTTTCTAAAACCATGACATTTAACAGAAAAGTACTTACCTCCTTCTATGCTTCACACTGCTGCTAACGCTGCATTTTCCGTAGCAGCAATGAGTGATCACACACAACTGGTTTATGGGAGTTTGGCTCCCTACCAACCCTGCATGTTCATGCTATTCCTGATGTTTTCCATAAGCCATAATTTGCGCAATGTTTGTCACAAATGGACACAGCAGCAAGTGAGAATGTAATTGATGTGTTTATTCTATGCAATACAGTTCCTCCACATGTACATAAAAGAAAAAGCACACAGGACCAAGAACAGGAAGTAAGAAGCAGCCATGAATTATGGTCCTTGATTTGAAGTTCAGGTGGTGGACTTTTGGAGTTAAAAAAAATAATTTTAAACATAAGTCTCTGTGGAACCAACTCACCTCTACAGCACATGCTGCGATAGCTTGATGAAAAATTCAGCTGTTTTCATAGCATGTCTCTCTTTTTTTCATCTCACTATCCTGTTGGAAGGATGAATTTCAAATTAAAGGAACAGTATGAAACATTTTGGGGATCTACTAGCAGAAATGGAACATAATATTCATAACTACAGTATGTTTTCATTAGTGTATAATCACCTGAAACTAAGAATCGTTGGCTTCATCCGAAATCGCACACAACGCACTTCATACTCAATAGGTGTACTATCGTTCAACATACTTTTGTGTGAAAAAACAGTAGTGTGAATCTTTTCGGACGCACTGAGCAGTAATTTACATCGTCACTTCATGAGAGCCTCCATGCCAGTTGGAGACGTGTAACCATGGTAACCCGTGTCAACCTCATGTGACAAAATAACGGTTTGGGGGATTTAAAGTATGAATTAATTTAAAATATATATTACACCTAGCAAAGTGAAATCTTCCATTTACAGTTAAATAGATGCGTAATTGATGTTACAGAGCTGTCCGTCAACGTCTGCTGTGAACGTTGTCGTCACTGCATTGCATTGTGGGATATTTATGCTGCTGTAGTGTCCAGGGTTGCATACTCTAACGTTGCACCAGAAAAATTCTACAATATTTTCAACATATATAAAATACATGATTTAATTGCATCCTGTGTCCCTATAAGTGCAAAAGAGGATTAGGTGCCTTTTGTTTAGCCATTTCTTGTATGACTATTATCCATTTTGCCATATTTGCTATAGCCTCTCGAGTATTGGCATCTCTCCTTTTGTGTGTAAAACACATGGAACTATAATGTAATCATAGCACGTCAAGGAGGGGAGACAATGAATCCACTCAATCCAATAAATCATGATTCACTGCACAGTAAAAGTGAATCATTATCATAATTAGAAGAAATTGGCGGCCACAATCTGGGTGGACAGCACTGACTGCACGCACTTCTGCAGTAGCAGCAGCAGCTGTGGTTAATCATGTTTCATGTGATTATATTGTTCACATGTCTGCAAGCTGTAAAACATTTTTTTTTAAGTTTATCCAGGATAGAAAAGAAAGAAGAAATTGCACAAAAACACTACACCATGTTCACTGGAACAGGTAGTGACCCAGACTGGCACCAAAAAAACACACCGACAGCTGGAAAATTCGCACAAGCACACTTCCATTAGTAAAACATTCCCATATGGCATTTCACGCCCCTTCCAAAAAATACCTTGAGGGTTTCTTTTGGCTCCGCACTTCTTTCAGCGTCCAATATTCATTAATAAAACGTTCACTCTTTCCCTCGCTTTCACTTTCCACCTCCTCCCTGACACTCTGATTGACTGCAGAAGCTGTTTGAATCCCCTCAGCAATTCAGTGTTTGTAGGATCTCATCCAGCACTGTTAACATCGTTCACAGTGGCTCATTCATAGCACCAAGAGTAAGAAGTGTATGCTTTAGGTGCGTGTGTTACATTCATTGTGCTGCATTGTTCTCTGGCATGAGATCTATATAATGACTGGGTCAAAGGTGTATACAGTGTGTTGTATGTATTCTAATTTTTACATTTACAAATAACATTAAAGTCTGATTATATGTGTCTGTGGCAACAATGAGAACAGTAATAAAGATCATACAGGATCTTTATGAAACTGCTCAGTAAGTAAACTAAGAGAAGCCAAGAAAGTAGTAGCCCAGCACCTTTCTCCTCTACATACTAATGCTGACTTGCCCACAGAGGGCAGTATTGCAGCTACATTGTGCTTTCACCACAGCCTGAGGTTTGTAAGTAACAAGCAGGATAATGAAGAGTAGGTCTACCACATGAGTGATGGAAATGACAAGTAAGCAACCTAAAAACTCACTGGGGGCATGTACAATCAAGGAGAAAGGGAAAAAAGAACAAGAGAAAACATTTTATACGATGTAATATGTATGGGAGTTCTGAGTTTCCCCTTGTTTCATTTAAAGGAACAATGTGGAGGATCTGGTTGTATCTAGCAGTGAGGTTGCAGATTACAATTTCTCCCCTGTGCCAAGCGTGTAGGATTGCTACGGTGGCTGGCACGAAAATGCAAATGACCCTCTCTAGAGCCAGTTGTTAAGAATAGTGCTTAGAGTGTGTGTGTGTGTGTGTGTACATGGGACGTGAGTGGTGAAGCAAGAGAGAGAGAGAGCGGCGGCATTGGGAGCGAGTAACATTATCAACTCCGGCCCAAGCAGGAAAAGGTAACAATGTTTGGGTTGTCCGTTCTGGGCCACTGTAGAAACATGGCGGTGCAACTTGGCGGACTCCGTGAAGAGGACCCGGTCCCTGGATATAAACGGCTCATTCTAAGGAAACGAAAACACAATTCTTATTTTCAGAGATTATACACTAAAGAAAACATCCTTAATAATATTATATTCCATATCTGAAAATAAATCCCCCAAATTGTTACACATAGTTGTGTAAAATTGTGTTTACGGTGTTATGTCAAACTCATAATATCTAATACATGCTGTGTAAGGCAATTATTTTGCATCCCTCCACATAACATTGGCTCCCCCACTGTATCAAGCTACTGTATGTTAATGATCTGCTGACTGTTTGAGGTGGGATGGGGCTTTTGTTTACATGTTTGTTCCCATACAAATGGTAGACTATTGTCTTTTTCACACAACTAATTGTCCTTTATCTGTGAGGATGAAGCAGAATAGTACTTTGCTGTAACACCATGCATTCATACCACACATAATTCACAAATATTTATTTCAGACAAGCTGTAGGGTACAGTTGACCTACAGGTCATTGTATACCCCAAGTGGATTTACAATTGCACCCACACAAGGGGGCAGGCTTTCTTCAAATACTGGAGTGTGCATCCAACCTTTGGATTCACAGTTAAGTCCTAGCATTTCTTGAGGCGCAATGAAAAGAACACGTACAACACACACGTCCCTGAGTTAATGTACAGCCATCAGCAGCTTGCTGAAACATGCACACATCACCTGCAAGGATGCTCCCAAAGATGGGTTATAGGTGTGCGGAGGAAAAATGAAGAACTATCACTCTGTTCTAAATTCCCAGGTACAACTCTGAAGTATGATGGAGGAAATGTGCTACAAAATCTGCTGTTCATAAATTCATTCAAAGGCATCAAACGATCATTAATATATAATAAGCACATTGCCCTCAGTTTGAAACTACTGAAGTTGGCATGCACACAACACGTCATTCATCACATTTTAAGATGTGTGGAAATTGATTGTTACAGGTAGTTCTGTGTTTGCAAGTTTAATGATGACAACATTTTGCACTTTTTCAATTGAACCTCTTTTATAGTCAGGCAACTGAGCTGCATTATACATATATGTAGTATAAATACATGTATAAATGGATAAAGGATATGTCAGTGCATGTCACAGCCTAAGAGACAACCACAACAACAACAACAACACATAATAGATGCAACTCACACTGTGCCTTTAATTTACTCCTCTACTTCATGGGTTTTTTTTTGTTGTTTTTTACATTTATCCTTTGATATTGCAATATATTGTTATTAATTGATTTTTGTTTGTTTGTTTGTTTGTTTTATTGACACAACAAACATTAATTACTTCTTTATAGTTTTCTTCCATTTACATGCATGTTTTTTTTAAATATCTATATATTTTAATTTGCTTAATGAATTGTATATATGTGTATATATATGTTTTAGTTTTTATTTTGTTCTTTTGTTCTTTTTTATTTATTATTGATTTGACGCTTTGGCAATATTGTTCACCTGACAGTCATGCCAATAAAGCAAATTGAATTGAATTGAAATTGTATGAATGTATACTAAAAAAATAGTCACGGTTAGCACCAGGTAGTCCGTTTTTTGTTTTTGTAACGAGTAATACATCTTCTCGTTGAATAGACGATCTTCATTTGGGGAGCGCGTCTGCAGAATGAATTCCTCGGTGTCGTCACTTCCGTGAAGCTTTTTCCTCCTCCTGGCTTCATTAAACACAGAACATAGAGGATTATTTACCAAGAGTTAAAGACAAAACGCCGCTACAACAAAGGCTTTACCTGGCTATGTCATTTAAATACTCTTAAACAAGAGCACTACCGCATTGTTTCCCTGACAACGGACAGTGTTTTTTCCTCTGGCTGACAAAAGACCATCAGCCTCCTCTGAGCGGTGCATGAATCCTGGGATGCACTGACGTTAGCCTGCTATTAGCTTCAGCTACAGCTCTGTTTAACGACGGGACCAAGCACGCCGTAAGTCAAACCGTCTTGAAACGACCTTGCATTGTGTTTAGGTTTGTGAGTTTACATTTCTACCAGCGTTTGACCTCACTGGGTTGTTTTCAACACAGCCTCCTCCTAACAGCTGCATGTGGCCTTTTTCTAGAAAGCATATTCAATATGGTGCCCGCTCTCTCAACAAATAACAATTACTCTGTTGTGTGTTACTGCCTGAATAAAGCCCCACTGTGTTGGGCAGATTGAACCCACCAGGGGAGGCCTATATCCAGGGTTACCTGCTGGGGAGAGAACACCTGTACACCTGTGCAGGTGCACCTGTCATGGCTCCCAGGGGTTTTTGAACTGTGCTCTATAATAGTAAATTCACGTTATCATACCTTAGTACCTTAGTAATAATGAAAAATAATAATAATGATAATAATAATAATAAACTTTATTTGTATAGGCAAGGCAAGGCAGCTTTATTTGTATAGCACATTTCAGCAACAGGGCAATTCAAAGTGCTTTACATAAACATTCAAGAACATTGCGACAAAGAGCAAAAGAACATTAAGACATAATTAAAACAGTTATAAAAACATAAAATGATTAAACATTAGAAAATAAAAACAAGCTGAAAAAAAAGCTAGGATAGAAGCTAAAATAGAATATAACACTCAAAAGTAAAAGCTCTAGTGCATTATAAGATCATTATCTGATTTAATAAAAGGCAGCAGCAAACAGGAAAGGTATAGCACATTTCCAAACATAGTTACAAAGTGCTTGACATAAGTTAAAATAGTGCAAACATCAAGATAAAAACAATACAGAATAAAAACATGCCAAAATAAATAAATAAGACTTTTGTACAAAAAGTCAACAATAATGAAATTTAAAACAAGGGATTGCTATACAAATTATATATATATTAAATATAATAAGAACATTGTCTCTGTTGTAGCACAAGTTATTCCAGCTCTTTTGGAAGTTGCCCATTCCTAATAATAGACTGTTAATGATTAATATTTAAGTAAATGTCCGAGCTCACCCTGTTGCCATTTCACTTTAATTCAGCCTGGTTTATGTGACTTGACTGAGATTTACTGTAACTAGATCAGGGCCTATTTCATATGTAGATGTTATGCAAAGCAGCAGTTGGTTGCTCAGTCTATGAAGACCTTTAGTCTCTGGAAAAAAAGTGTCAAGTGAAGAATCCAGCATGTGGCACTACAGGTTAACATCAAGTTTGTCTTAATAGGAACAATTAATATGGAGAAAATGTCAAGCCAGTGTTTCTCATCCCAAAGCTCTGACACAGGAGCAGTGAGAAATCTTAGAGGACTCTTTTTGTGTTGAGTATTGTTGAGCAAGAGAAGTATAATGTCTAAAGTCAACAGAGGAGATGTGTCATTCCTCAGGAAATGGACTGGGCATGGCCCACAAAAGCCCACTTACAATAGGCGAGGTCAGAGCAAATGTAAACAATCGCTACCTCCCTTCAAACAGCATCTGTGATGTTGGTGCCAGCAAGTGATCTAACCACCATAAACCTGCCGTGTAGTTATGTTCAAGATACAGTCAGCCACATGGTAGCACATCTCACAAGGACACCAAGCTTTTCTTTTTGCTAATTCCAATTTTTGCCTTAGTTTACTTAGCCTAACACACATTTACCATACACTCATTATTAGTTATGCTGTTTATGAGTTATGACCTGTTACTGTGGTCAGGAGACTAGAAAAGCGCTATATAAATGCAATACCATTTATTTACCAATTAGAGACTGGAAGTAAAGCATTACTTGCTCACGGATTGGATGTACTTCTGTTACCTGTCAGACTCCCCACCTCTCTATTTTATTTCCCACAAATAACGGATTGAACTGGTGTTTGCTTTTCATACTGTTCACTAGGGCTGCAGCTAACAATTATTTTCATTGTCGATTAATATGTTGATTATTTTCTCGATTAATCAATTAGTTGTTTGGTCTATAAAATGTCAGAAAATTGTGAAAAATGCCAATCAGTGTTTGCCAAAGCCCAAGATGACGTCCTCTGTTTTGTCCACAACTCAAAGATTTTTCATTTACTTTTCATAGAGGAGTAAAGAAACCAGAAAATATTCACATTTAAGAAGCTGGAATCAGAGTTGAGACTACTTTTCAGCTGTTCTGGCACAATGATTTAAACTCCCACGGTCTCCAACAAATCAGGGAACAATATTTCTTAACTGGTTGCCAGTTGTTCTTTGATTCATCTTGTAGCAGCCACTCACATCAGTGTGCAATCATAGTACCCTCTAGGCCGACTTTCACTTAGTAGCCGATAATTGCTCTCCATCTGAAATTATTAGATAAAATCGACATACATTAGTTACATTTATTGGCTCAAAACACCCACCAGTGCATAATGAATCGCATGCTGTTTTATTGACTCCTGTAAGTCTCTCTTTGCATAGAGCTACTCTACGTACATGCTGGAGTTTATCTAGCCAGGTGTGACGTTAACCTGTTTAACCGACATCCTGCTCTGCAGTGTATGCAGTCTGTAGGCCTTCAAATTGGCCTAAATTTTGCACTACTATATTTCATTCGTTTTACATTTCCATCATCACATTAAAGTTTATAATAGTGATTTGTTCAAAACATGACCGTTTCTTATACTATAAATAATTATAATTATAATTATTAATAATTATTATTTATTTAACATTTTAATTATCACATTATAAATGATTTGTTCAAAACAATGCTGTTGCAGTTGTTATATATGTGACAAAATAAAGCACTGTTAATTCTGTTATTAATTTGTTTATTGTTTTCTCTTAAAAAACAAAGACAAAAAGAACCGTTAGAGTAGCGACGCACCGATCCGACTTTTTCAGTGCCCGATACCGATAGCGACACCTGGGCTTTGGCTGTCGGCCGACACAAGTTCCGATCCGGTACCAGTGTTTAATTAATAAGTTGTATGACTCACTGTGTGGAAGTGACTGGGATCATTCTTTTATGTGTAAGACAACATCAGGCTTGACCTCAACATTGTTTTCCTAACTTTGTAAAACAATATGTAACAAATAAATACATAGATATACATTTATTTAATTGTTATTTACTATTAAAATAATAAATCATACACCAGCAACTTGGTCAAAAATCTTAAAAAATTAACAGGAATTAAAATTCAGGTGTAAACCTTTTTAATGCAGCAACAAATTGATCAAAACTTAAACAGGAATTCAAATTCCAGTATATAATGTGTATAGGATATAAACATAGAACTGAATTGAATAGATCGACCCCATTGTCACCGATACCTGATCCAGCTATTTGAGTCAGTATCTCCCCAATATCCGATCCGGTATTGGTCTATCCCTAGTTAATGAATGACTAGACAATGTTGATTCAAACATTTTGCAATCCCCCCCTCTAGTCGGGGTTTTTAGCGAGTGGGTGCTGCTAGCATCCCTTCCTGTAATGAGCTGTAGAATAGGGTAGAGTGGCCACTTCAACAAGGCAGCTCATTGTAGTGGCGGCGGCGCCTGAGCGTGGGGCTTTCATAGGTGTGTTGTTTTTATGCCGAGCGGTAGCCTTGCTCTTTGAAAACCACCTCCTCCGCTTATTTGTGGCAATTATATTCCCATCCTGCCTAATGCTGTTTTGACTACGCTCTTTGGTCTCTCTGCTTCAAAGCAGCATTTAGGCCTTGCTGTTTTTCCGTCTCTGCCTTATTCACTTTATTTACATACAGTAGTTTGTTTTATTCACATTTAATCTCTCTCTCTCTCTTTCTCCCTTTTCCACACAGACATAGTGCATTATGACAGACAGCATTATGAGTAAAGCTGCCACAATGGAGATTCCTATCAACAGTAATGGTGACACAGGGATACTACCAGAGGATGACAGCCTTGAACAGGTGGGTCACAGATACTGTATCAGTTGACAGTCTACTGTGTGTATCATTGTGAGACCATCCGTTGTAGTTGTTCTTTACCTATTTAAAGCTATCAAACAAGGAAACCAAACGTGCTGCAAACTGTTGGTGTTTACCCACTTGCCATCCGAAGCCGACCAAAAATGTGCACATTCAAAACCAAACAGCAGCAACCGGAAGAGAGTACAGAGTTGTTTATTCATTTTCTTGTCAGTAATTCATCATATTTTTACTATTCAAAATAAAAGCTCTCACACTGCTAGACCATTGTTGGCTCTTTACAGCTTTCATGACTGTTGTATAAAAGTGTTTTTACTGCAATGATGATGGGATTTTTATGTCTGAAATTTATATATACATATATAGTATATTATTTTATATTTATAATAGTTTTATTTGTATAGCACTTATCTAAACAAGGCTGCAATGTGCTTCACAACATACATGAGATCAAAGTAACAAAAAAGAACGCAACACAAAAGTCACAAATCAGGCATCAAAAAGGCTTTCCTATAAAAATATTTTTTAAGCAGTGATTTAAAACAGATAACGTACACTCACTGGCCACTTTATTAGGCACACCTGTTCAATTGCTTGTTAACACAAATAGCTAATCAGCCAATCACATGGCAGCAACTCAATGCATTTAAGCATCTAGACGTGGTGAAGACGACTTGCTGAAGTTCAAACCGAGCATCAGAATGGGGAAGAAAGGGGATTTAAGTGACTTTGAACGTGGCATGGTTGATGGTGCCAGACGGGCTGGTCTGAGTATTTCAAAAACTGCTGATCTACTGGGATTTTCCCGCACAACCATCTCTAAGGTTTACAGAGAATGGTCCGAAAAAGAGAAAATATCCAGTGAGCGGCAGTTGTGTGGACGGAAATGCCTTGTTGATGTCAGAGGTCAGAGGAGAATGGGCAGAGTGGTTCGAGATGATAGAAAGGCAACAGTAACTCAAATAACCACTCGTTACAACCAAGGTATGCAGAATACCATCTCTGAACGCACAACACGTCCAACCTTGTAGCAGATGGGCTACAGCAGCAGAAGACCAGCCGGTACTAGCACCGGCCACTTTATTAGGTACAAGGTGTACCTAATAAAGTGGCCAGTGAGTGTATATAGTTGTGTAGTTATTGTTGGTTTTGTTTAGCTGTTATACAGTATATGTTAGTTAAGCATTTGTCTATTGTCCGTTTTAGTGTAAGTTACGTAAGTGTATGCTTGCTTTTTTACTTCAGATTGTACTTTATAATGAGATCACAGTGAATTACAGTTGTTTCATCAGGCAGTCAGATATTTCTTCCTTTTTTCTTCTTTGTTTTTCTCCTAAGGAAATGAAATTCTAACAATAGCCTTAACTTGATGATGCATCCAATGATACAGTACTATCGCTGAAGGCTATATCACTCACACGAGAGCGCACATGAAGAAAATTAAACCTGCATTTAAGCCTGACGTCATTACGTGGTGGTGTTACGGTTGGTTTATCGCAGTGCGACGGATAACTGCGTGCCTCCAGTTGTTTGAAGTTGAAATTGTGGTCATTGTTCTCAGCTATCACGAGATCAGCTAAGTGAGCTGGCTCTTTTCACACCATTCACACTACCATAGTTCTACTCTGAGGTAATATGTACAGTACAATTTAAGACTAATCCTATTAGCAAATACAGTTGTCAGTCTTGACCACCAGCTGTGTGAATGTGGCCAGTTATTCTCTCACATTGCCTTAATGTACCTGTATTCACCTGCTCAGAGTCACACACAACCAGAAGTCCTTGTGTTGCTTAGCTATTGGAAAGAGAGCCTACTGGGAAATCAGGTGTTGGGAGTCCAGCTGTCTCATGGGATCCAGTTGTTCCCAGTAACAGCTCATGTGGCCTCATGTTCAGGGTTAACCTTAAAGGTGCTATTGATAACATTCATCCACTAGATGTCACATTCTCCGTCCCCCGTTCCATTACATTTACTTCACAACAAGTCGTTGCCAGGCACTTACCGGTAATCTCAGCCATTTATCTTTTTTTTCCACACTAACTGACAACCCTGAGATACCACGTGATACCAACGTCGTTATACTATTGGCTCACAAGCCTTGTTAGAAGTGGGAACCAGATGTCAGACATCTGATTTTTCTAAAAGCTCTGTGGATGTATTTATTTTTTATTTTTTTTATATTCGTCTACATAAAAATGTTATCAATAAAACCTTTAACACTAAGTGTTGAACTGAAATGCTAAACTGTCAGTTGTAGTTGTCAATCTCCGGGTGGGAACTGTTTATTTACAGAACGAATAAGCACTTGTGAGCCTCATTTGAAAGCAAAAGACACCATGCTCCAGCGCAGGCAGTGGTAGAGCACCAACATTTAGTTTCCATCATTTTCACGTGTGTCTTAGTCGGAGTCTGTTGGAATGAGATAAGCAAAGAGTTGTAGAGTAAGTCAGGTGGAACAGGTTGTTAATTTTCCTGCATCTCAGGGCACACCTTGTTGGACAAACAGACTGAAGATCCTGGAGGAATCCTGTTATTTGCTCACCAAACTCTGTGTGGCTCCACTAAAGTAGTAAAAGAAAACCTACATTCTCACCCAGCTTGCATGGTGAAGCAAGTATTCACCCATTTGGTGTGGCTTCCCCAGTTTACTGTATTCATGTATGAGAAGTGTTTAGAGCTGCACTCTTTGGTGCTGCATATTAACCAGTTGTCATAGCAACTCTGCAATTAATCTGAAGCTGGCTGTGCTTTGTCCTTGGGTGAAAGCCCTCTGAAATCAGATGGATATCTGCTTTGCGGCGCTCAGTTTAAAGCTGCAGTAGTCTGTATACCATGCACATGAAGATTGGCAGGTTAAGGACAGACAGAAGTCTGGTTTCAGATGTCGAAGCATTGCGCTTTTGTCAGAACAGGTTCGGTGACTGGCAGTTTGACAGTGACAGAGACGAGATTGACTGCCAGCAGCATCCTGGCAAAAGCATCAGATGCATCACACTGACTAACTGGTGTCTACTCAGACAATCAACAGCATTTTAAGATGCCCATGCTGTTACACACAATATCTAATAAGTGATTCCTTGTGCTGTTAATTTGGAGATATCCCAAATATATTGTTAGAATTTATAAGCCGCTCAGTTATTTTGGAAAATGGCCTGGATGCCATAGCATTTTGAAAACATTGGTACAACATTTTTACATAATCAGACAAGACATTTTCACAAATCTACATAAACTCACTGTTAAGATATAAATGACACCCAGATTATTTTATGATGACTTATGGCTGGCTCCGACTACACAATATCAGCCCGATTATAGCCCGACACGGCCGTTGTAGTGTGTTGGCTCGGATAGTGTAGTATGAACCAGGCATTAAAGGTGCAGTGTGTAGGATTTGGTGGCATCTACTGGCGAGGTTGCAGATTGCAACCAGCTGAAACTTCTCTGTGTGCCAAGCGTGTAGGAGTACTACGGTGGCCGACGCAGAAACGCGAATGTCCTTATCTAGAGCCAGTGTTTGGTTTGTCCGTTCTAGGCTTTTGTAGAAACATGGTGGACTCCATGAAGAAGACCCGCTCCATATGTAGATATAAACGGCTCATTCTGACAACGATTCATATTTTCAGGTAATTATACACTATAGAAAACATACTAATCAATGTTATATTCCATTTCTACCAATAAATCCCCATAAATGTTACACACTGTTCCTTTAAAGGTGTTGTCGTTTTTTTCAACTTAAAGCTAAAGTAGGCGAGATTGGAGCAATATGAATAAAAAAAAAAGTTATTTTATAAAACGGTCGTTATATCGTGACAGTAGTACTTGAAACAGGTAACATGAAAAAAATCATGTGCCTCTGTGTCATCCGGTGCTCCTAACGGCATCTGCAAGATTTCACAGACTGGAGGAAAACAAGCAGTAAGAGCTGATCTGAGGTCTGCTATCCATCTGCTGTCTATGAGAGCCGGCTGTCAATCACTCGCGAACTCCGACCAAACGGTCAAACTAGGCAGCGCTGATCAAATATGTATCAATATTATGTAACGTTAATGCCTGTTTCTCTCCTCAAATGTTTTCAGAATCATCTTGTAGTGTACGGTTTAGCTGATAAAATGAGAAAGTTTGTGTCGCCGCCACCATTGTGAAATCTGGTGAAGGAACGCCAAGTTCCGGTCACATGACCGAAGCACAGCCAATAGCAACGCTCTCTCAATAAAATTACCTGTGATTGGTCAAAGTCTCCCATCATGGGCTAGATTTTTTAAAGCCTGAAAACGCCTGATAAGGTGCATAAGTCTAGTTTTCTCTCAGAACACTTGAATTACAACATGCTGAAAGGTTATTATGGAATTTTTGCCCAATGATGCAAAAAATATACTGCCTACTGCCACTTTAAGGAACAGACACTATGTCAACAAAGTTTCCAGGGAGGGATCAGTGTCTGCGTCAGCTTTCTCCCACGTTGAACAGATGCCACAACACGAGGCAGATCTCTAAAAGAAGAGATACAGACTGAGTGAAGGAGAAAATGTAGTTAAACAGGCTTTGTCCTTGTTTTTTAACACGTTTTTCGGTTGTTGGTTCAGTGTCTGGGTAGTTAAAATATTCATCATTGCAAGAGGTTAAATGGTAAACTGTCAGTGTTGGCTACAGAAATTCCTCTGTTGCTATAATGAAGGCCATTTGGCCGAAAGGTTACATGTTACGCCTGACAAAACCCAGATAATTGTCTTTTTCTGGAAATCAGAGTGTGCTATCTGGAGTTTGGCCACTCAAATTTGGTGTTTATGTGGATGTTTGTGTGTGTACACAGTTCCATCTTGATTTCTTTCCCCCCTCAATGTTAATGTCACATTTAATGTCTGTAAATGTCTTGTGAAGAAATATCTTCATATGTGCAGTGTCGTATTAGAATCAGTGTTTTCTTTTTCCAGACAGTGATGGAATAATATCATGGCAAATCTGTAGGGGTGGGAATCACCAGAGGCCCCACGATACGATGTTATCACGATACTTAAGTCACGATACGATCTGAGTATTGTGATAAGATATATTGCGATATATTACCTGTTTTCAACCTCCAAATTATGCAGTTTGTCAACATCTGTTTTATCTAATAAGATACAGTTTTTACTCTGTTCATCTCAGAGTTTTCATTCACATATCTTGAGAGGTCAGAGAGGTCAGTCAGTTTTTCCTCGCCAAAATTTAGCTTTGGAGCGTTTTATTACCGTTCTTCCCGATAAGCCAACATAACATGGTTGATACCAATTGATTGCTTAGGTTTTTCTAGTTTCATATTATACCAGTTGTACCAGTATACCATCTTCACTCTAGCTTTAAGACTGTAGTGGCCGGGTTGTTAAGAGGTTAATAGTTTATATAATAAAAGATCGATACCTGACATTCGTGTATCGATACAATATTGCCAAGCAAATTATTGCGATACTATGCTGTACTGATTCACCCCCCCCCCCCCCCCCCCCCCCGCCCCCTCCTCCCCATCCCTACAAAGCCGTGGTAACACAATATAGATGGAAAGTACCGAGCAAAACATGTTCACCCAGTGGACTTTAACATAAACTATCTAAATGCTGAGTCCTGAACTGAGCTGCTGTGATATCAGTCATCACTGCTCTCATCCTACATCCCTGCTGTCTGTCTGTGGATATTATGATGCTTTTTCTGGAATTTCTTTTACATCATTCAATCTTGTTTCATGATTTCAGTCATGGATTTTTCTTTTTGTCCCCTTTCTTTTTCTATTTGTTTCTTCTTTGTTGTTGTTGTTGTTGTTGTTGTGTTTGTCGATTCGTCCTCCTCCATCTCTGTGCAGGCTGCAAAACTGCAGTGGAGCTTAGATGAGAAGGTAGGGAGCTCCAGAGGCACCAGGGTGAGCAGGCCATTCGTGCATTTGTGTGTGTGTGTGTGTGTGTGTTTTATGTTAGTGCGTAGTACTGCTCAGTGGTTTGACGTTATGCGGCATTAAATTGCCTCGCATCGCTACGTTGGTTCATTTCACATAATGTCAGATATTTCATTTTTATGGCAAACCACTGTGCAGCTCAAGTTGTGCTGCCTGTTAACTCGGCTCCTACTAACTCTAGATAGAAGTAGTCTCTCAGACTTGTATTGAGAGATAATCCCTCAAATAGAGTAGTATTAACAAAATAACTGACATCTAACACTTGGGTCTCAACATTACAGTCTGTTTCCATTTGATTATTCAAAACCATCTAGTGTGTGTTGAGCTAATATAGCCTAGATTCTGTGTGCATTTGGGTGACGTGTGATTTCCTAATTTTAGCGGGTGTTGGTAGACAAAATAAACATGGTGTCATACTAATAATCACCTCTCATACTACTGCTGTAATATTGATGTGATTTGGCTGCGCTTGTTCTGTTTTTGATGTTTCAGTCATAATGAGAAATTTTCTGGCAAGAAAGTCAAGAGAGCTGACCATGACTACAAACAGATAAGGCCCTGAAGCAGAGCGTAGATACATTTGTAATAGAGTGCTACAGGAATGAGGCTTTTACTTGTCTTGAAAAAGGCGTTTGCTAACAAGTGGCTAAATGAGACTACAAAACATCATTACGCCGACTCGTCCGCCTTTACAGCCTTGTTGTATATACTTGCACTCATGTGACCGTGGTGTTGTTCGTTTATAGCCTAACGTTAGCTTTTTACTTCTGGCGATTGCATTCACACCTCAAAAAGTCATAGAAGTGGTGTTCATTTGTGAAGATTATCATGCTGAACAAAATGTGCAAGTATCATAAACGAGTTTGCCACAGAGCTTATTTTCTGCAATAATCCAAAACCCAATGGAAAAATCCCATTGGCTCTTTGCCGAGGAAACCAGGGCGATGCTATCTTCCAGGTTGACAAAAATGTGTCATCCCTGCAGCACTCTATAGATACATTTTTCATCATGCTGATGATTTGTTGCTTAACCTCCAACAGCACAAATCACAGCAGTTGTATTTTTACTTCCTTTTGGTAGAATCAATGACACTCTTTGTGTTTGCATACAAAAAGGAAACAGCCACCTCCCTTCCAGAGGTTAAAGCTTCCTTATCACAGCCTCACTTTAGAGTCTAAGCCTAAGATTTCAGGAAGTGTCCTATATATCATTCTGCCGTTTACATTTTACGATGGCCATAGTTCAGTGCGGCGTTTGTAGCAAATGAAATAGGCAGCAGTTAAATTTCAAACCTGTTTATTGGAGGAAGTAAGGCTTGCATACGCTGTGCCAAAGTGAGAAATCTGTTCAGGCCAGATTTTCCTTTTCCATAAATTCCTCACAAATGTCTTTACTAGCTGATACTCGAGCAGGAAGGAAATGAAAGAAAACAGTGAGCTAAATTAAACAAAACACACAAGATAGATCGGGTTCCCCTCACGATCCAGAGCTCGACTGAAACCTGTGATTATTTTGGAAGGAGAAAATAGTTTGCTTGAGCATTTCCTGCTGCATACATCGTTGAAGTCACTGCTAGACTTTAGGTCTGTCACTGGTATTTTAGTCCTCTTACTGGCTCCTTTCATGGCAGGAGATTCAGTTGAAGTCATCAGTTAGGTTGATTACTAACTGGCCACTTTAGCAGTGTGTTTTCTTTCTTTCACACAATCCATGGTTTTCCCTGTTGGCCTCCAGATAAGTAGTTGTAGGTAGACACTGCCTGAAGATTGTGTGTACTGACTAACCTCTCTAACATAGTAGTGTTTGTCCCCCTCTAGTGAATAAACCTTTAACCTACACTGTCTGAATTTAACACCGAAGTCATAATCTCCTCCTGTCTACATATCCCCACCCAAAACCCTCTATCCTTCCCCTTGTTGTTGTTTTTTTTTATTTCCTCACTTAAACTTTGCAGGACCTACAGCAGGTGATGGTATCAGGTCCCAATCTCAACGAGACTAGCATCGTATCTGGGGGTTATGGAGGAACAGCAGAGGGTATCATCTCCACCAGCTCAATCAAAGGTAGAGTCCACTCTTTGTCTCTCTCTCACTCATCTCTGACATCTCTTCAGTGTGACATCTGTGCTGCGCCTCTGACTCAGGAGTTATTCAGTGAGTCTAATGACAATGAAGTGTTTGAGTTCTGGGGCCTCCTATTATCCTTCCCATGAGACGGTGCTGCAATTAATTGGTGGTCAATTTGCGCTGATTCGCCCCCTAGCTTCACTAGCCTTCACTGCAGCTGAAAATGTGCCTTCGTGGTCTTTATTATTCCATTTATTATGGTTCTATGTACAGATATGGGAGGAAGCAAGGTGGCAGAGTGAATGATGAACTATGTTCATTTCAAGCCTCAGTGTTTAGTCTAATAGTATTAGTGTAATGTATTTACTGGAATTAGTCCCAAACTGCATGTTTCAAAAATGCAACCATAACTACTACAGTAATCGCCAGACTTAATGAAAATACCATGCTAATTATGAAAAACAAACCCTTTTAAAAGATACCTGAAATTGCTCTCCCCCACCAACGCAGCCACTTGCATTGTCTGAACGCAGGGTAATGCACCACAACTCATGACCATCTCAAGTTTTCAGATATACGGTAACTGTACTTGAAATAGGGCTGCTCGATATGCCAAAAATCATAATTGCTATTTATTTTGGTAAATAATGAGATCACGATTATTTAACACAATTACTCATTGACTTTGTAAATATCATGCATTTAGAAAGAACATTATGTAGGCTACATTTTAAAGTTAAATGCATCAATCTTTTGCACTTTGAGAGCAAAATTAAGAGGCTAGATACATGAAGAACTTGGTGCTCTAGTAAACAATTTAATCATAAACACATTGGTTGTATAGATAGGAATGGGGATGACACAGCAAAAAAAGGCACACCCACAAAGCATGGTAAATGAAACAGGGTCTGTGGTTCAAGACAGGCAAAGCGCGAAACGTTGCGAGATGTTGATCAACTTGTTTTCGTAATCTTTGGAAGCCAAATCGTAAATGAAATTGGATTAATTGCACAGCCCTACACTGAAAGACAAGTTCATTATCATGTCAGTGGTTCTAAATGTCAAGCAATAGTCTGAAGCCACATCATTTTAAGAATTCCACACGTACCCTACGTCAAACACTGGTACTCAACATTAATCATAGCAATGATGAATAGATCCAATACACTGTGTCTTGGAGATTCTTCACGTTGTGTGATACTGAAGTTCCACCAAGGGATTCATTTTCTAGTTCAAGGCATTGACTTCAGCTGTGCAGCTGTATACACCGTGTCAAAGGGAAATAACAACACTCTCTTTACTGCTTATATAATACTAATATTCCTGCATCTTTGTCCCACTCTCTCTCTCTCTCTCAGGCCCTGCTGTGCACTACAATGCAGAGTTTAACAAAAGGATCCCAGTTACAGCATTAGGTGGCTCCTTAACCTAACTATTATTAATAATGGGGAGCTTATTTCCAAAATGTGATAGAATCATTTTTGGGGATGTTTATAGTATCGCGAACATCCAGTTTGTAAATACTATTGTTAACTGCAGTACACATAATGTGATTTTGATTTTAATGGATATTTCTCACATGATGGCTATCTCATTTTGGAAAGATGCTTTTTATACTGAGTGTCTTTTTTAGATTGCTGGGAACCGGATTCTCTGTCCTTCTTATCTTCATCAAATGTTCTCTTTTTCAGTGGAGAGAAGGGCTGTACAATTATTTCTGCTTGCTCCTCTTCTTCTTGGACAAATCATATCTTTTTTCTATCACTCGGATTTCATTAACATATTCTTCTTCTTTCTGGTTGGTTTCTCTTGCAGGGGTCTGCGCTTTTTTGTTTTTCCCAGAATAACTCGCTAAACTCTCTGAACTTCTCTGCAGCAAAACAGAAACCCGATTCATGTCTATCATGGTGTATATTTGTATTAAGACCTTGAATATTAATGGAAAAAGTAAGATGATGTTGGGAGAACCATAGTAAACTTTTAGAGGCCTTCATTTCTCTCATGTTAAAGGGATAGTTTGGGTGTTTTGAAATGGGGTTGTATGAGGTACTTTTCCATAGTGCATTACTGACAGTAGATGATGGTCAGCACGCCCCCAGTTTGGAGAAACAGACAGGAGTACCATCACGGGAGCAAAGCAATGTACTGCTGTGGACGGGGCCGGCAGCAAAACATTTTTTAACCACCTAAAAGAAAGGCCCACCTAAAAAGATCATTATCAGTTTAAAGGGACTGTTTGTAACTTCTTACACGTATAAATCAATCCGGCTCCGTGTCCCATGCGCGCTCGCGTGTGTCTATGCTGTTCAGATTCAGACTCCCACACAAACTACGCGGAATCATCAAAACCGCAAAGTTATATCTAGTGAAGCCCGTCTTGCAAAACAGTGTTGGCCGCGGTCGGAGGACGCGGGGGAGACCGTAGCTTTGGTCTCCAGGGCCGGAGTCTCTGCTGTACTCTGCTCCGCTGCCTGCTTGCCTTCACTCACACGCCGCGCATGTTCTCGTTATTTCTCTCCACTATCACGTTTCCATCCCGTGTCTTTGTGAAGTGACGGTGCTCCGTAGCGGGAAACGTTATCGTCCCCGACCAAAACTGCGATGTCTCCCCTGTTCCTTCTGACCGCGGTCAGGAGGCTGAGGCAGGAAAAGCTAACACTAGGATCAGCATTGTTTCATGGAGAGAGACCTCCGTCTGGTCAGCTAACATTACTGCCAAGCAGGTGAAATATAGAGTGACATTGTGGTTTTAGCTGACGTGTGTCGCCTCACTGTTTTGAGTGATGTTCGTTCATGTCTATGTAGAGCAAGCACAAGTGCGAGCCCGACGCTGGCTTTCGTTGACTTAACGGCCACAGGTGTCGCCGTTAACAAGCATTTCTGATTCTTACAAACAGTCCCTTTAAGTGTACGCTATATTTAGAATATTTTCACCACTTTATCTTGCCATCAGACGACCCTTTCCGACAGGGAACTGAACTGAAAGTAAAACTTATCTATACTCTCTTCAAAGTCAAAAACAGTATAGATAAGTTTCACTTTCAGTTCAGTTCCCCGTCCGAAAATACCCTAAATATAGGGTACACATTTTTTTGGGTGAGCCTTTCTTTTACAGTAGGCAGCTAAAAATTCCTGCCGGCCCCGTCCACAGCAGTACATTGCTTTGTGCCCTTGCTGGTACTCCCGTCTGTCTCCAAAGTGGGGGTGTGCCGACCGTCATCTGCTGTTAGTAATACACTGACTAACGATAAGTACTTCATACAACCCCACCTCAAAACACTAAAACTATCCTTTTAATCTATTAATTTCATCATAATTAAATGAGAGGCTGATCCAGTTCATTTAGTATGACATCATTTAGTACTGCTACAATTCAAACTGCCCCCGTCTTCATCATCACTCATTTGTCTGCATTGTCATGCACTAAATGTTGTCTTTTCATCTTTGTACTTGTCTATCTTTGTCCTCCACCCCCTTTCCACCATTCCCTCCTACATCCTCCTCATCTCCCTTTTGTCGTCTTAACTTTTCTGTCTTTTCTGCATCTCCCTGCTCCTCCCCACCATCTTCCTCCTACGTTATCGTTCCATTTTTGGCACGCTTGTTCAATCACTACTTCATGTTCAAACCCCTAAATATCCAACTATCATTTTAAATCCTGATCCTGTAAAAAAACATTCCCATAATTAAAAAAAAAAAAAAAAATCCCTCACCCTACCCTAATTCATACTCACCCTAAACCATTCCTTCATCCATACCCGACCCGACCACCTACCTGTCACAGACCTGCGTATGAAGGCCAGGCGAAGTAGCGCTCCCACAAGCACTTCGTTCCTCTGCCACATAGCAAGCAAATCAAATGAACGCCAAGGTACTGGGGAGGGAAAGAGGTGAAGTTGAATGCTACTGGCTCTACATTGATTAATCAGATTGCCATTTTAGCAGTGACCCAAAATTCCTTTTATTACAGCTCAATGAAAATAATTTGGTGTCTACAATATCAATTTCCTTAGTCCAAATGTTTCCTCCCAGTTTAATTCTCTGCATTTTCCTGCTATTTCCTCACTCATTAACTCTAGCTCGCTCCTATGCATGTTTTACAGCATAGCAGACAGATTTCAGAAACCATCCTCAGTTTTGTCTTTATTGAATGCAGCACAGTTTTAATGCACTTTAAGTAGTTAAGGATTCTCTATAAGGTCTATTATTTGCTGGGCTTAATCTTACTTGAAAGTGTTTGTTTGTGTTTGTTATATACCATGTACCTGTGTTTTTACACTTGGGTCTTATCTCTCAGGTTCCAACATGCACCACAGCAGCAGCAGCTCGTCGATGGCAGATGAAGCGACCCGCGGCGTGGCTGTGGAAAAACTAGAAACAATGAAGAAGTGGGGTCTCAACACTTACAAGGTATCTAAGGTTCTGGGATGTTGAGCTTCATGATAAAAAAGCTACTTGATACAATCACAGAAGGGAACTACGTTGTGTTACTAGTGTCTCCGTGTGTCTTCCTTCATTGTTTCAGTGTACAAAGCAGATGATCTCGGAGCGTTTCGGTCGGGGTTCCCGGACTGTGGACCTGGAGCTGGAGGCCCAGATTGAGGTGCTGAGAGACACTAAAAAGAAATATGAGAGCGTGCTGCGATTGGCCAGAGCGCTGACCAACCACTTCTACAATATGGTGCAGACGCAGCAAGCGCTGGGTGACACCTTTGCTGACCTCAGTCAGAAATCTCCAGAGCTGCGGGTGAGGCCTCAAAATCTGTTCATGTTGCTCTTATGTCTTAAAGGTGTTATTGATAACATTTTTACTTAGACGAATATTTTTTTTAATTTATTTTAAATGCATTTTTAAATACATCTACAGAGCCTTTATAAAGGTGCTGAATAAAAGTATGGCTTTTCCTGAAAAAAAAGCAAATTATGATTGTGGAAGATATCTGACGTTTGGTTCCCACTTCTAACGAGACTTGTGAGCCAATAGTAAAACAACGTTGGTATCACGTGGTATCTCTGGGTCGTCAGTTAGTGTGGAAAAAATGGATAAATGGCTGAGATTGACGGTAAGTGTCTGGCAACGACTTGTTGTAAAGTGAATGCAATGGAACTTGGGAGGGAGAATGTGACGTCTAGTGGCTGAAGTTTTCAATGTTATCAATAGCACCTTTAACTCTTAGATATTAATCTACAGCTTGCAAGTTAAATAATAGGTTTATATAGACAACATTGGAAAAGCATTAATGCCATTCATGTTCTATTGTGTTCATCAATGCCTTGTCTTTACAGGATGAGTTTGGCTACAATGCAGAGACTCAGAAGTTGCTGTGTAAGAACGGGGAGACTCTACTTGGTGCCATTAACTTCTTTGTGTCCAGCATCAACACGCTGGTCAACAAGACCATGGAGGACACCCTGATGACAATCAAGATGTATGAAAATGCCAGGTAAGGACATGCAGTATGTTAATTATTCCTTTCATTTAAGAGACCGAATGGATATCATCACCAACCAACCAGAAATATTGATATTGTTTTGATGCACACTCTAATACCATTAAATGAATAAGTGACATAAATAAAGAGTTCTCTCAAACAAATATATTTATTATTACTACAACAAATAGACAGATCAGGTTGGTGCCCTGTGTTTGTGCCAAGCCGATTGAATCCCCACACTGACCGAGTAAATTACTATATTCATTGAATGAAATGCAAGGAAATTGTCCCATCTCTATAAGATGAGTATTCAATGCCCACAATGAACGCTTCTTTGTGAGTAGCTTACATATACCCTCTAGTGGTTCCCAACCTTTTTCCTTAAGGAACCCCTTTTCTGTCATTGAGTAAACTGACGACCCCTGACTAAATGACATATTTTATAAGCCCAAATAGTGAACGCAATAACTGCAGGATATGTTTTTAAAAAAAATTGTCTTACACCCCTTAAAATGAAGAAGGGCTTACGACCCCCTGTGGAGCTTTAGTGACCCCATCGGGACGGGACACCCAGGTTGGGAACAAATAACCACCTTTTTCTTAAAGCACCTGAACTTGTTTTCAATTTTAAACTTTTTATTTCTATAACAATAGATCAGATTTGATTGACAGTCACAAAGCAACCTACCAACTGTCATCACATTTTTATTTAAATATTGCTATCTATGTATCATGTGATTATAGGATATATAGGATCCAATCTCTTAGGGTAAAGAGGAACGTTTTATTTACTACTTTATTTTCTCTACTCCTGTTGTGAACAGACTGGAGTTTGATGCCTACCGGTCAGACCTGGAGGAACTGAGTCTGGGTCCGAGGGATGCTGTTGCCATGGCTCGCATAGATGCTGCTCAGGAACAGTACCAAGTCCAGAAGGACAAGTATGAACGCCTCCGCTCAGATGTCATCATTAAACTCAAGTTCCTGGAGGAGAATAAGGTTAGTGGGCAGCATCATCATCATCAGTCTTCAAAGTGAGAAAAGTTTCATCCAGGTTTGACTCCATGTGTTGTCTTCGGCTCCCTTTGTTTGTCTCTCGCTCAGGTGAAGGTGATGCATAAGCAGCTCCTTCTCTTCCATAACGCCATCTCGGCGTACTTTGCTGGCAACCAGCAGCAGCTGGAGCAGACGCTGAAGCAGTTCAACATAAAGTTGAGGCCTCCAGGGGCCGACAAGCCCTCCTGGTTAGAGGAGCAGTGAGAGGGTCTGCCGGACCTCCTGCAGCCTCCTTCTCGACCACCTCCACCTGTTACCTGTTGAAACCCCCAACTTACAGAGGACCACTACGGAGGGAAACCAATAATTAGGTGGATGAAGATATGAGACGTGCGTGTGGACAGATGAGGGAGGATTGGACTGATGGATTGCAGGGTATTATTGATGGCTAAATGCAGCAGGAAACCCAAGTGGCCAGTTTCATGAACAGTCAGGGGGCTTTTAGTGCCTCTTCCCAACTTCCTTTTTTTCACTCTAACCTCGTCTTTGTGCTTCGTTCCCAGAGGTACTGTTCATCTCTCCTTTCCCTCTCTCCTATTTGACTCCTTCTATCTCAACACTATTTTGCCGTGTGAGCTTGTGTTAGTCATGTTCTTGGCCATTATTGTACTCCTCAAGTGCTCCCAGTGCCCTGAGTTAAACTTCAGCCCCACACCATCTTTGTAACAAAGACGGGCGACGAAAAAAGGAAAAATGATGAAACACACTCGGATGTAACCAAACACCACATCGGAACTCTTCCAGACCTTATCACTCTCCTCGTGTGCCTCCTTATTTATGAGCTAAATGGCCTGCAGGAAGAAAGATAAGTTCAGTAAAAAAAACTACACATGAAGTATGGTACACTGGAAAGGAATGTCCAGACATGTTAAATCAATGTACATTTCAAATTAAGTACTTTTGAAATAAATAGTATATGATTGTTTGTAGCTTGTAAAAAAAAAAAAAAAAAAACACAATGCTGTGTTTAGTTTAGTTTTTCCTTAATTTGACTTTTTTTCATTTTGTAATTATTTCAGTTCTAGTCAGCTTGTATGTCATATGCTTCAGAGCGAAGGACAGTATGGTGTTTGGGCAGTGTTTGGGCAATGTGTGCTGGTGCTTTAGACTGTAATTATCAGAAACGCTACAGATTTAAATTGTAACCTGAAAGTTGTTTGACTTTAACTCGTATATGCAACGATCATATAAGGAACACTGCCACAGCTTCCCAAGGTTATACTGGTTGGGCTCTTTACTAATTGTATTTGATTTACCCAAAGAAAATTGAGAGAGATGTTTACTGGACCCCTTCCTGTTTTCATTGGTTGTTTAAGCAACATTGATTGATTCAGTCTCACTGTGGACTGAGGAGGCTTCGAGGGACGGTTGAACTATGTAAGACGGGTATTAGGGCTGTCCTGAATACGATTTTTTGGGCTTTGAAGCTTCGGTGAGAAATATTTGAAGGGATTTGAAGCTTCGGCACTGTGCCGCTGTTGCACTACTGTACACACACGCAACTCTACACATAACAAACAGCCATATCCGTCTGAGAAGAACTAATAATGTTGTGGGATTATGAGATTTATACTTTATTATTACATACAAAAAAACAAAAAACTAAGAATTTGAATACTGATTCGGAGGTCGATTACCATGGCAACGGTCGAAGCATTCGGGTCAGCCCTAATGGATATGTCAGTCGGTTAAGATCTTGAATTGATTTCAAGATTAATTAAAAAGACTTGAATGGATTCACTCCATTATTTAATTGTTTAACGGACGGTATTTAAAAGGAATTCATTACATTTTGTTTGTTTTCACATTGATACATTGAAATGTGTTTTGTCTCAAAGGTACAGTGTGTAGAATTTGGTGGCATCTAGAGGTGTGGTTGCAGATTGCAACCAACTGAGTACCCCTCCGCTCGCTCCTCCCTTTCTAAGACTTCGGTAAAGTGAGTCGCCGAGTGCAAAATCGTGGTAACGCCGTTCGCCTAGCTCAGAAGCCATCCTTATGGTACATGTCCACAGTGACTTTTTTTATAGTGAGTGATTGCCTCACTTTCCAGCATTAGAAGCATGATGTGCTTGAAGCTCCCAGCTTTCAACTGACCTGACCTGAACTGACATGGCAGCTCGTTTGGAAACTTTCTTCTCTTATATCACGAAAATAGTTCACTGAAATGTGTTTCCGAATACATGTGAGGCAAGAAATAAGTATATAAGTAATATACAGTTGCTGAATCTGTCTTTATTTTGAATCGACAGGGGTTAGTTTAAAAGTTTCTAGGGAGTTTCCAGAGGTAGCGAGTCGCGTTGGACGCCCGTGATTTGCATATAATAGCCTCATCTTTATGCAAATGAGGAGCGGGCAACATGATGGTCCGTCTCTTGAATCGCGCCACCACGCTGCCAGAATGCATTGCACGGCTGCTTACTTAGACAATGAATTGGAAGCGTGGAAAGGACAGAGGCTGTGGACACGAACCATTATCGTAATAACACTACTTTAGGAGCAATGGAACTCAAACGGCGGCTGGCGGTACAACGGTTTTGCACTCTGTGGCTCACGTTAGAGCCGGTGTTTGGTTTGCCGGGGCTACTGTAGAAACATGGTGGACTCTGTGAAGAGGATTCGCCCCCTATGTAGATACGAAGGGCTCATTCTACGCTAACAAAAACACAACACTAATGAAAACATTGTTAGAAATATCATCTTCCATTTCTGCTAATAGATCCCCCGAAGTGTTACACACTGTTCCTTTAAGTTTGTTTGTTTAAAGTTTTGTTTTTAAAGTTAACATGTACATTGACATCTCATCTAGCGTCATATCTTTCAGTCTCCCTAAAGCAGAATATATTTGTCTATGGTTACCTTTCTTCACACTGAAGATCACTGTAGCCATCTAATATTACTAATGCTAATATTTCAACATTTAATCTTGTAAATTATTAGTTGGGTAATGGGATAACGCTGATGATCCATCATTTGTTGCTTTAACTGAAACGTCATCTTAGTATAACGGTAGTAAACAATCATCAATTATTGACAATTAAGAGGTTATACCACAAAATATGGACATGGTACTACATATGTAGTGTTGAATTTGTATGCATCACTGTATTTATTATGTTCATTGTGTGTGTGTTAATCTGTTGGAATCAACATATTTGTACCCTGAAATGTCTGGTTTGCAGATGACACTCCAAAAAATGTTTCTAAACTAACTGATCAATAGTGGTTTAGTTTTCCAGTGTGAAGTTCAAATGAAGATAATCCGGTGTAATGAATGTTTTATCATCGCTGAATTGAACTCAAGATCAGTTAATGGGTTAGTCCTCCACCTTCTCGTCTCCTCTGTATTTGCATGGCAGGCAGCGATCCAAAGTGCAGGTGCAGATATGTGTGGACGCACTGATGCTCTACTCTTGGCCGTCTGCACGCCAGCTCGCATGGACTGGCATAACACCATGCTTACGGTTGTTGATTTTAAATCTTCAAACTGGCTGAAGCGGGACCCGGAATTTGGGTTTCCTTTTAATGCTGCACAACTTAAGGACAATTATGAAAGGAAGTGGATTTGGGTTTTGATGAAAAGACAGGCTTTTCTGAACTTGTACATGTCAGTGTGTCAAATGGGTGTTTTTATTCTCGCTGAAAGAGTCTCTCAGTAAGACCTCAGCCTCACTTGCGGTTAAAATTGCAGTTTCACTGGTCTGTTTGACCGTCACACAGCAATATTAACAAAATGTGACTCCTCTTTTTTCCAAACCTGCCCCTTTGAAATTCCTAAACCCTCAACACCAAAATGAATGGCAATAGGTTTATTTTTGTTCCGTAGTTGTGAAACTTCCAGTAAATTTAAAAGGGTGACAAACATTTAAAGTCGCTCTTACAAGCAGTCTTTAGATTGTTCGCCGAGAGAGAACCAAGATTTATAAAATGAGATATTTTATTTGTGTACAATCAATATTTTCTAGGCTGAGCTGGCGTATTGTACTGTATGAATGATTGCACATAATGGTATTTAAGATGATAAATGAAGTCGTGTCATGGATTGATGTGATACTCTGCCTTCATTCCTCACTCAGACCTGAACAGTCCCACCCCACCCCCGAGGGAACAAAATTAAAAGTACACATTTTCAAAATGCTCTGACTGTATTTTCTGTTTCATCTCATTTATATTGCACGCTGGCCCAGTGTGTTTTCTGTTGCATGCAAACAGAGAAGTAACCATCTGGATTCAGTCAAATAATACATTCATCTGGTGATTAAAATTGTACAGAGCTCTTTAAGAAGTAATCTTAATCAATCATCATTGATCAAGTTTCTCTCCTGTAAATTAAACTCTCCTGTTTGATTATTGAGACAACTGGAACTTTAACAAAAGTCTCCTCTCCAATATCACTAATACATCTCTGAATCAGCTCTCTTCTGACACCGGAGTACCAGCAGTTCACACACAAGTTGCATTTGTTTTTTACATATTAGTGTCAATTTCAGAAGCACAATTTTGTTTTTGTGTTCTTCACAGTGCAGTTGTTTTTTTTTACATCTGTCTGTTACTGTATGAACAATGACATACAGTATATAGAAGTGTGTGTATATACAGTATATACTGTATATTAAGGCTCTCAAAGTTAATGCATTAATACGTTATCACAACTAGCAATTTTTAGGTTGTATCAGGCTCAGTTTTAAAGCTAGAGTGAAGATACTGGTACCATATAAAACTAGAAAACCTAAGGAATCCACTGGTCCATTGGTACCAACCATGTCATACTAGCTTGTCGCGGAGGAGGCTAAATAAATCTCCAAACGGAGGCTAAATTTTGGTGAGGAAAAACTGGCGTGGCCATTTTCAAAGGGGTCCCTTGACCTCTGACCTCTAGATATGTGAATGAAAATGGGTTCTATGGGTACCCACGAGTCTCCCCTTTACAGACATGCCCACTTTATGATAATCACATGCAGTTTTGGGCAAGTCATAGTCAAGTCAGCACACTGACACACTGACAGCTGTTGTTGTCTGTTGGGCTTGACCTTGCCATGTTATGATTGGAGCATATTTTTTATACTAAATGCAGTACCTTTGAGGGTTTCTGGACAATATTTGTCATTGTTTTGTTGTTAATTGAGTTCCATCAATAAATGTATACATACATTTGCATAAAGCCAGCATATTTGCCCACTCCCATGATAAAAGTATTGAATACTTGACAAATCTCCCTTTAAGGTACATTTTGAACAGATGAAAATATTTTAATCGATTGACAGCCCTAATATGTATATATTTGTGTCTATATATATGTATATGTGTGTGTGTGTGTGTGTGTGTGTGTATACTGTATACTGTACAGTATATGTATGTGTATATATAGGCTATACATATACTGTCTACATATATAAGAGATAGAGAGATAGAAAGCAGATGGTAGTATTAGCATTCTCATATAATAGGCTACCATACTCATCTTAACCTGCCTTTGTTAAAGTTTTGAATTAGAATTTGGAGATTCGAAGATATGTACATGCATTCATATTTATATATTATATATCAATTTATATAGAATTATTTTTGCAATACATTTATATCTATATATATTATATATATATACATATGTATGTGTGTGTATATACACATATGCCTATATGTACACATATAAATATACACATATATAATTATTATTATTATTATTATTATTAATAATAAATAATAGGCTACTATACTCAGCTTTACATACCTTTGCTAAAGTTTTAAATTCGAATTCGGCAACCAAATAAAGATATGTAGAGCATGTACATGCATTCATATTTATATATTATATATAAATGTATATAGAATTATTTTTGCTATACATTTATATATATTATATATTATATATATATGTGTATGTGTGTGTATATACACATGCCTATATGCACACATATACATATAAGTATACACATATATTATTATTATTATTATTAATAATAATAATAATAATAAATAATAGGCTACTATACTCAGCTTGAATTCCTTTGTTGCTATACTGAGCTTGACATACCTTTGTTAAAGTTTTAAATTAAAATTTGGCAACCAAATAAAGATATGTCGAGCATGTACATACATTCATATCTATATATTATTTAAATATGGAATTATTTTGTGTTAATATTAGAAGCAGTTTGATCCTTGTTGATTACCTGGTGGATTAGTGGTTACCCATCATTCATTCTACTCACCTCTTCCTAAAGGGGCGTTCCCTCCCCTACCTGGAAGCTAACTTGACTGTGATTGGTGGAGGCTTTGTCCTGCACCTGTGACTGCTGTCTGTGAGACACACTGACTGACTGTAGGAGGCTCGTCTGCATGAACACGAGGCGAGATCACACTGAGGATTCACATGACAGCTAGCACGGTGAGTAAAATATATCTGTAACGGAGCTTTGGTGAAAGTTCAGCGTCTATTAAAGAGCCACCGGTCGTTGCATTTTGTATGGTGGCTGATTTGTTATGTTCTGTGAGGATGTGAGCCCTTAATTGGATGCAAAGAAATGACAGCGAAATTCCGTTAAGAAATTGACAAATTAATGATGCCTTATTTGTTGGAAACGCACAGACACGTTTTAACATGTTTTAACAACACTTTCAGAGTCACTTGTGTCAACTTTTATATTCGGCATACAAATATCTCACCAAATAGGATATGTTTCAGTATAATTTGATTGATTTTAGTCGGTAAGCCTCTTACTTTCAACAGCTTTCCTCCTCTGAGATGAGCAGCGGATATGGCAGCAAGCCGTTGTAGAAACATATTTTGAAGTAACATTTTATATGTGAATATATTGCTTCATGGATAACATGTAAGCCGAATACACCACTGGGCTCTTATAAGTAATATAAAGTATAATTCAAGTTATGTGAGGCATTAATCTTTGCTGTGAAGAGGGAAGAATTAAAAAGTGAGATTTTCTCAATGAGGTTTTGCATATGGAAGAATTTAGGGGATGACATTATTTATGGAGCAAATGTTATGCTATATTGTATAGTTCAAGGAAGAGAAGTAGAAGGTAGAATAATAATGAAATCTGTGATTGAGGAAGTGATGGCACAATATTTACAAACTACATTATCTGCCTTTGGATATAACCATTTCACAGGTTACTCACAATAACTGAAACTAAAAGAAATGTATCTCATATAGGCTATCCTTTGATTAAATATTTAAGTTGGATTTTTGACAAAGAAATTAAAGCCTTTTGCTAAATGACATAGGCTCTGGCCTTTTGGGCAGCCTGTCAACAAAGTAGCAGATTCAGAAATGGAACAGAAATATGATATGTACTTTGTTGATACATATCTTCATGTTCCAAACTAATCCACTTTTTTGTCTAAAATACTGCATTTCTTATGTATATTTCTATATCTCCTCAGATCTGAGCGGCTAACAGCAGGATACTTCCTCCTCCCATCATCTTTGGACTTGAGAGATGCAGATGGAGGGAGTGCTGATTTTAAAATCTGCCTCTCCTCCCAACTGTTCCTCTCAAAACTCCTCTCCTCCTCTTTCACCGGACGCTCAGGAAGATCTCCAGTCATCTCCTCCTGTGCCTCCCCCCATGTGTGTCACGGCTGTACCACCACCACCAGCAGCAGCAGCAGCAGCACCACCACCACCACCACCACCTCCACCTCCTCCTCCTCCTCCTCCTCCTCCTCCTCCTCCTCCGCCTTCGTTTGGGTCTCATAATGTCCAGCGACGTTCCATGAAGAAGCTAAACTGGGACACCATCCCCAGCCAGCGTGTCCTGGGCAAATTGAATGTGTGGACGTCTAAGCGCCCTCAGAGGGACATCGTGCTGGACATCCCGAGCATGGAGGAGTTGTTCAGTCACGCTGAAAAACGGGGCTCGCTGCGCAACTCAAGGGCTATGGGTCTGAACACCTGTAATGGCGTGGACCTCTTTCCACCGGAGCCTCAGGTAAACAGCTATAGGGTTGCACTTGAACATTAATATGACAAAGGTTGATTTCCAGTAACTGATGCAGAGCATCCTGAGGTTTTATGGGTACGTAAACGCACACAGAATGGACAAACTAGGGAAGTAAAGAACAGACAAATAGGAACTGATTTTTAAAAGGTCAACACTAATCATGTCCTCAATGAGGAACTGCTATATTGAAACTATGTTTGGTAGTGTTTTTACTTCCTCAAAGATTATGTGAAATATAATGTTAAGTGTAGTTTTCACCTCTCATCTGAATATGGCTGTACACAGGTGAAACTTCTTTTTTTTTTATTTAATGATTTTGTTCCTTTTCTCTTTAGGTCACAATCCTTGACTCCAAAAAGAGCATGAATATTGGGATCTTCCTGAGACATTTCAAGAGGTAAGGATTGCTGAATTTCAATCTGAAAGAAGAAAATTAGTATGATTTAGTGAATGAACCCACGAAATGCAAACAGAACCAAAGGAACTTCAAATGGAAGATGTGCAGTAAGCAGCAGTCAGATGCAGGGTGCTTTCATGTCAAACACAGTCAGGTAAAAACGTCTCTTGACACTTTTGTCACTTCCACTGCGCTAATCATTACCCAACCAGCATGCTCTTTATCTCAGCGGACCATATTCAAATGAATGGAAATGCCTTTTTAAACGTCATTTGAGGGCGTTCAGTATCAACATAGAGAACAATTATGACTCACTTTATTAACACTTAAATGATAGGAAAGCCTAGTGCTGACCCAGTGGATGAGGCTGAGCAGAGAGGGGGGAAAGGGAGGATACACCCAGCTGCCATGTTGGATTACTAGTGTAATGTAACTGCATATATAATTCTTTCCATGTAGTTGTTTCCTTATAAAATACAGTTTCTAGCGTAGCAACAGGGACATAATTGCTTGTTGAGTCCCTACTTACCTACTAACACGGCCAGTTGCGCTGGTTGGGGCCCTCGGGGCAGTGATGGGCTATTGTTTCCTTTTGCCCCCACAGTTTTTCCTCTTAGATTATGGCTGGATTATTTATAAAACTGGGACAGGTGAATTTCAGCATGCATTATGCATTGTATGCAAGTATGTAGGATTGGTTTCAGAATGAAGTCAGAGGTTCTTAAAGCGCAACTTCGGTATTTTTCAACCTGGACCCTATTTTCCCATGTTTTTATGTCTAACTGACTAACAGGGACAATAACTTCTGAAATAGGTGTCGCTGTTTTAATGTATGGCATTCCCAGGGAACTGCAGTATTAACTCACATGTCACATTCGTTTTTCTCTTTTTTGATGTTCAAATTTTAGAGATTCATTTAGTTTTTGACATCCAAATTGTAATTCTACATAGTTTAGTTACTTTAAATTACCTAAACATGTAAACTGTTTATGTAGTCTTCAGCAGTGGAGCCAGTTTCTGTCTGAACCTCATCGATATGATGTCACTTTCACTCAGCCCTCACTTTGAATATCAGATGTACATCAATGTATGTCAACAGCTGGTGTCTGCTCTAGCCTGTTAGTCTAATTCAAATTGCGTCTGCTTCTGTGTGGTAGTGACGAAAATGCACCTGGTGACGTTATTTGAAAGCATTTGCTGGACAATTGAAAATCCTTGTTTTAATGTGAAGTGCTATTAGAGATATGGGTGATTTTGTAGTCGTGGTGTTAGCAGAGGTCACCCGGGAAGCCGCAACATCCAATATCCTCTCTAGTCTTACTGTACATGCACTGTAGAGGTTTCCCACCATTTCAATGCAACACCTCGAGGGCTTACTCACATCAGGCAGTCGTCTGCACCAGCAACTTAGAATAGAAAACATAAAGCAGAGCATGGAGCTCATGTGATGGACAACCTCACTCCAGCAGGTTTTAGGCCTCTGTAATTTGTGACTTATCGTGTTTGATTAGTCCTGTTGATTATGGCAGGACTTGACAGTTTTTTAAGAAAGCTAACAAGCGTTTACCTAGACTTTTTTCTAAACTCTTAACACAGCAATGCACCTACATCACACAATTAGCCAAATAGTTGATTAAAGCTGAGTTCCACCTGCAAACAATAGACAATATGAAAGCCATCATTTTTTATAATAAAGTTTCCTTTTACTGTAAACCACTAAAGTACATTTTTGGGTTGAGTCTTGAATGTGTGCATTTCTGGCAACATACTATCTAAAAAGTGAATGAATCATCTTTATTTTATACAATATACAAAAATGCAGTCCTGGTCTAATCTATACATTCTTCAGCATTTGGCCACATATTGTCGTCCACCTCAAATCTTATGTTGTCTCTTGCTATGCACCTTGCATAGAAAACACTTGGCATGCCTTATCCACCCCTGTGACTCTATTTTACTATTACTATTTTGAACATTCAGATGGATGTTGTGCTGATTATGTTTAGAGTTTTGAAAATGTGACTACAGATTGGACAAAAGGATGTTAGTGAATGTAAAAAAAAAACTGTAATGCAGCACGAGTGCTTTTTTTTTTGTTACTGTTGTCTTTTGTCTCCCTCTGCAGGCCGGTGACAGAAATGGTGCAGGACATTCGTCAAGGGAACTGGCTCAGATTTGGGACAGGAAAACTGATAGAGCTTTGTAAACTGCTGCCAGAAGAAAGGGAGGTAACAACCGCTCCACTCGGCCCTTCTCATCTTTCCACTTTGGTCCTATATGCATAAAATGAGCCTAATGAACATTAATTGTCTTGGAATAAAAACTAAAGTAAGGCCAGGTATCATCCTGAGATTAGATTTTACATTTTCCTCTATTTGAAAGTAAACCTAAAGTTCATCATTTACCTTCATTATTAAAGACCTACCTTGGACTTGGTCTTGACTTGTGGAACATGCAAACCACGGAGGCACTCCTCAAATTGATCTGAAAGAGCCACATTCCCACAAAAACACCCACAGAAAACAAATAAAGATTCCTCTTCGTTCGCCTCTTGTATTGCCACATACAGTGGCAATAGTAGTAGATGTGTGTATGTATAAGTGCACCATGAGAAATGTCTTGATAAAATAATCAAAAGGCATTGCAGAGGGGAATTTTATGTGTGGAAATTGTCCTTTGTTTTCTATGAGCACATCATTATCACAGCCATGATGTTAATAAACAAATCAGACAAAGCCCAGGCAATTTAGTGATGTACCCGCAGTTTTGGTCTTGACCGGTCTTTAAATAAAATCCCTCGTTGTCTGAGGCCGAGTAAAAATGCGGTAGATTCCGAGACGAGACCAGGACCTTCAAAAAGTGGTCTTGAGACCGAACTCGAGGACTACAACACTACTGATTAAATACCGGATACATACGGACTCCAATTCCCTTTTTCTCAAATGTAATCTCGTAATTTATGTAAGAGGGAATGAATGAAGAAAACCTGTCATCCTTGTTTGTTGAATCAAACATGTGTGTGTGCACAGGTGAAGCAGCTGCTGTCATTCAGTGGGAACCTCTCTGTGTTACCTGAGGCCGACCAGTTCATGGTGCAGCTGGTCAAAGTGGCAGGGTGAGTCTTCGAAAAAACTTTTTTTTTTTATGTTTTGGCGTAACTCAAAACATTTATGACATGTTTGATTTCATGTTAGTTCAAGAAATGTTCTTTGCAATCTCATGCCAACTAACAAATGAGTGAAACATTTGCAACATAAAAGAAAACAAAAGAATATTTGCTGAAATGCTGACGGTGAAAAAATGTATAGTACAGTTTTTTTGGTTGATTTATTTTTATAATCCTATCACACAGACTTTACTTACAACACATCCAAATGGGTGTACGTTGAGGAAACCTGTGTTATTAATTCTAGTGATTTGTTGTTCATTTTGAAAATTTTGCCTCATCCAGAGGTCTCTTGACTTAACAACAGGTAATAAAACTGATAATGCAGTAACTAAGTAGCAGTTTTGTTAATAGGCATGAGACGATATGAAAATGTCTTGTCACTTGTTACAACCCTTGAGATGTCTAGGGATAAGGGAAGCAACAAGACTGCCGATGTAGTCGGGCAAACACTGCCATTTATTTTTTTAGCGCCCGTTTTTTTCACAAAAGTACAAAACTTTGAGCTTCTGCTGCTCCAAAGTACAAAAACATAAAGAAGTTAAGAGGCATGGAACAAAGGAAGGGCTACTGGTGGTGCCAAATCATAAAACAAACAAAACCAAACATGCTTCCTAACCCAGCTATAAACCTCCTACTCACCTACAGCCAACAACGGCCGAAAGAAACAAAAACAAAAACCTACCCTAAAAATACATTTATACAGCCACCCATAAACCTAGTGTGGAGATAGACAATTAAAACACTACATGTGGTGCAAACTATTGTATGGGTATTATTATATTATCCTGGCCAAAATAATTTCGATTCACAATATTATCCTGATTATCATCAAATGTGCTTAAAACTATTAAAATGGCACTAAAACATACTGGAATCACTTGACCTTACATTTAGTTAAGAAACAGTTTTTTTTTTATTGCATTACAGATAGGATACACATCTTTTTTTAGGGAACATCCTTTTTAGTGAAGAACAAACAAACAATCTTAAATAAGGTAATTATAAATCATGAGGTCCCCTGCATAAATAAAGGATGAAACGAGCAAGACCGCATTTTCAAGTCACTCGTGAGGAGATTCACGATTATCCCGATAATGGAAATGGAAATATTGGATTGACGTATTGTGAGTGTTTTTATCTCGGTAAAATCTGTTATTGTCCCAACCCTATTTGTTAATGTGTTTGGCCTTTTAGTTATGAGGAACGGCTGAAAACGATGGTGCTGAGGGAGGAATTCTTCCCTCTCATGGAGGAGGTGAAGAACTCTGTTGCTGTCATGACCAAAGCAGCTAATGGTAACATTTCACACACATCCACCAAAGCTGCTAACAATCCCAACTTGGATATGTGTTTTTACACAGCCCAGTTCTCATTATTCAAGGTTTATATTAAGGATTCTTTGTCTCCATCTCTTTCTCTTCTCTCCCCTCAGAGCTGTTGGACTGTGATGACCTCCACTCGGTCATTCGTCTGGTATTAAAAGCCGGGAATTACATGAACGCTGTTGGTATTTTTCTTTAAGAATTATGCTTTTATTACTTATTGTATTCAATCTGATGCATTTAAGCTGCCCCCTTTGTGCCTTTTACTCAGCATTTATGATACTGATGAATGGACCATTCAACTGATTTATTATTCAGGGTGGTTACAGCATCAGTGCCAATGCCATTGGCTTCAGGATGACCTCTTTGCTCAAGCTGGCCGACACCAAGGCCAACAAGCCTGGCATGAACCTCATGCACTTCGTTGCCAAGGTGAGGAGGAGCCCTGGGATGGATAGACGGATGAAGAACATATCTGCGAAATCATGAAAACCTAAACAGTTATGTAACTGATTTATTCTCCTGCTCCATCTTTTTTACTCACTATTGCTCTATACCTCTTTTATCTTCCGCCCACAGCAAGCAGAGGACATCGATGGCGAGCTGCTCACTTTTCACACCCAGCTTGAACACATCGGGATGGGATCGAGGTGGTTATCATGAGTACACTGACAATCTGTTTGGTGATTTACCTGAGCGTGTAGCTTCAAATGTTGTCATATCTGTTTCAATCTGATACTGCATCTTATTGGTATGTTGCACAATTTTGTGTTATGTCAATGTGTAACTGTCGCCTGCCAATACAGGATTTGTAAAGAGGAGGTCATCTCAGACTTTGAGAGGGAAGTCAAGAAGGTCAAGGAAGTGAAATTGTACAACAGCAGACAGCCTGGCCTCTTACAACAAATGGAGACATTTTTCTTGGTAAAGTTTCCCCTCGTTGTTTGACCTTTATATTGTGCAAAACTGAGCTTGGGAATACTTCAGTCAGTCTACACTGCATTTCTCTGCTTTAAACCCTTTTTATGTTTTCATTCCTCAGAGGGCTGAGGCCAAGCTGGCAGATGTGGAGTCGTCTCTTCAGGAGCTAAAGGCCCTGAGCGACGCTGTCGCTGAGTACTTCTGTGAAGACCCGGCTACCTTCAAACTGGGGGAGTGCTGCTCCATCTTTCATTCCTTTTGCAAGCGGTTTGAAACTGCTGTACAGGTAAGAATAGAAATAATGTACATAAAAACTTACGTGCTATGGAATAAACCGCATCACAGGGAAAAATTATGCCATTGCTTTTTATTGAAGGGTCACTTTAAAGGAAGCTTTAATGGTTTAATGTTGAGTACTTTTAAAGCTGCAGTGGGTAGAATTGGAGCAGATATGATTAAAAAAGTTATTTTTATAAAATGGTCACTATATCCTGACAGTAGTGCATGAGACAGGTAATCTGAAAAAAATCATATGCCCCTGTGTCCTCCGGTGCTCCTAATGGCATCTGCAAGATTTCACAGACCAGAGGCAAACAACCAATCACGGCCGAGCTTGAGCCTTGCCATCTCTGAGCAGCTGTCAATCATTCACAAAAACTCTGATCAAACGGTCAAACTAGGCGGCGCTGATCAAATATGAATCAATATTCTGTTACTGTAATGCCTATTTCTCTCCTCAAATGTTTTCAGAAGCATCTTGTAGCATACTGTTTAGCTGTAAAATGAGAAAGTTTGTGACCCGGCACACTACAAGATGTTTCTGAAAACATTTGAGGTGAGAAATAGGCATTACAGTAACAGAATATTGATTCTTATTTGATCAGCGCTGCCTTGTTTGACCGTTTGATCGGAGTTTGTGAGTGATTGAGAGCTGCCACCATTGAATAGACAGCCAATAGGAACACTCTCTCTCTGAAATGACCTGTGATTGGCCAAAGTCTCCCATCACAGGATAGATTTTTTAAAGCCTGAAAACAGAGCCATGAGGAGGTGCAGAAGTCTAGTTTTCTCTCAGAACGCTTGAATTACAATATGTTGAAAGGTTATTATGGGATTTTTACCCAATGATGCCAAAAATATTCTGCCACTTTAATTTTGATAAGTGCTGTCTTCCTGTCCCCTTGTGTCATTAGTGTTGTATCTTACTTGAATATATTCTCCCTTGACACGGCTGTAGGAGAACCGAGAGCGAGAGGCAGCAGAGCAGAGGCGCAAGCGGAAGGAGAGTGCGCGTCTTTCATCCAATAGTGTGCGTCTTTCAACCAATAGTGTGCGTCTTTCAACCAAACGCCGCTCCACAGTGTCTCACCCGCGACGTGAGGCCGACCAGGACTCCTCAAGCTTGGAGTCGGCCTTACACAGCTTTCTCTCCTCCGTTCCAGACGGATTGGTCAGATGCAAGAAGAACGTACTGCCCACAATCAAAGGATCCCCGTCCGAGCGCAGCTCTCAGGCTGTTCCATCTGAAGAAATAAGTGAGGCTTCGCCCCGCACTAGACAAGAGAGACCTGAGAAGAAACATCCCAAACCGCAGAAAGAGGAAGGGATAACAGCAGAAGTAGAAGAAGCTGAGACGATGCGTGTGATAACTCGGAAGGTGCTTCGCTACCAAAACAGCAAAAGTAGCCTCGATGGGGACAGAGATTCAGGCACTCCTCGCCGGTCAGAGCGGGCACAAGACGCACCAGCTACGCCAAGCACCCCTCGGCCTAGAACCAGAGACTTCTTCTTTGCCAACAATGGGGGTGAGAGGGGCTCCCCATGGACTATCGTGAGCCCTTTCACCTGCTCCCAAAGAAACGTCTCCCACATAAACAGACAATCACCCCAACTCAGGCCGTCCTCAATGCCGGTTGGAGATGACTTTGATGATGGAGTCTGGGAGAGTGGCGTAGGCGATTATCTCCCCAATTCCTCCAGTCGGGACAATCCAACCTCTCCATCTGGGGGATCTTCGTCTCTTCCCGAGTGCCCCAGTCACACAGCCGTGTCCAAGGGTCCGATCCTCAGGTCTGTCTCCATGGATGAAACCAGGCAATCTCCAACGTCTGTCTTCCGGCTGGGAGACTTGTTCCAGAGAAGCACGTCTCAAAGGTCATACTCGTCTGGATCGAGGAGAGAAGAAGGAGCAGGAGTCAGGGAGAGGAAGACGGGGAATCACGTAGAAGGTCAAGCGAGCAATTCTGGGTTAATTTCCTTCTTCAGACGCATTGGAGGCAGAAGTAAGCTCGGTGATGTGGAGGAAAAACACTTCAAAGGATCTAATACTTAATTTAAAAAAATTATTTAGAGACAAACTGTCTTTTTTTTGTGTGTTTTAATTGTTAAAATTTGTTTGTCTTTTTTTCAATGTTTTTTTTTATCTTTCATTCGACCCAAGGCAAATGGGGACTTGCTTTGAACTTTGAAGGTTTTGATTTTGTGGGAGTCAAACCACGTTCAAAAATCTATTCTCTCTTTTTGTCTTTTTGTCTTTTTGTGCGCAATAAAGGGTGTTATTCTACTCTTTTAATTTTACTTGTATTCACTCAGTAACATTTATTATTTATTGCTTTTTAAGGTTGAAATGTCTCCTCTTCCAGTTCTTGCCTTTCACTTCATCTATTATTTCTTCTCTCCGTCAGTCTGGCTGGAAGGCAGTTGTTTGAGTAGCAAAGGGAGCCTTGTTTTAACTTTTAGGCTTTTAACACTTGTAGGATTTCCCTTTAATGTCCTCATTAAGAAAAAAGCAATGGATTTTTTTTTTCTTTTTGCATTTATTATGCCCTTGGGCTAATTATAACAACAATCAATGTTTTTGGGTTTTTTTTTAACAGACCACTTTTTTAAAAAAAAAAAAAAAAAAGGCCTCTACTAAACGGTTGAGATGACACTTCATGGTAAAAGACAAAATTATTATCTTGCAGTAGTAGGTTAATATACCAGCATATGTCAATTTGTTAATATGGAATTAGTAGTATTACCAATACTAGTATTATGTCCATGTAATTATTCTAGTTTTTTCCATATTTACAGTAGGCTACTTTGAAAATATCTCAGAAATGGTGAAAAATCATACTGATATTATTATTATTTTTTAAATCAAATATATAATGGAATAACATTAAATATATGACATTAACAACAGTTAATGTTGTGTTTTTTATTTCATAGAAATTGTAAATTTATTACCTTAAAATAACTACTTTTACCAGTACATGACAATTCAACCGTTTGGTAGAGCATGTTTTTAGACTGTAAAACATCCCACTTATTAAATTATTTCTGTATATATATATATATATATATATAAAATGGTATACCATTCAATTTACCATATTAATACAATGAATAGTCAAAAGTTGTTTTATTTTGTTGAAAACAGTACATTTTAATTACATCATCAACTGAACCGTTTAGTAGAGCATGTTTTCAGGAAAGTATTTGCCCCTTATTAGACTTTTTATTTTAGTATCAAGGTACATAATTCTGTTCATTAAGACGTCTGAGACTGTATGTCAAAAGAATGTGCCTACCGTTGAAAACCTTAAACCTTAAAACCAGACCTTTTTTTTGCTAGCTTCCTATAAGAAGGCGAACTAAAAAGGCATTTTATTTAAAGACACGGCAACATCGAATGTATTTTTTTTAGCATAACATACCTGAACCGAGTGGTAGAGATGGCTCAATCGGGTTGAGCCACACATTTTTCAATAAGATATAGTGACTAGGGTGACCAGTTCCCGACAAACCAAATGTAGGACAAAGAGTATGTTTGTGTGGGACAATGTGGGACACCTTACTAAGGCTAAGAGGTAGTCTACAATTTTGATATAATGTCTATCTAACTTAAATAATAAACATTTCTATTCTGGCCCTTATCTTGTAACATCTCTATGCTTTGCCCGAATGCATCCATAGATCAGCACATCTCTTTTTGAGCTGCACGGTTCTTGTTAGACACACATGAACTATGTCGCTTCATGTCGTATTCCCCCCGTGTGAAATTGAAAAATAACTGGCAAATTTCACAAAAAACTCGGAGAATTGCCTTCAACCGGCTTATAAATACTTATAAGTAGTTTCAAAGTCTTTGTTGTAGCTGCTCTTCCTTTACTTTATGGTAGTTTCCATCATATTACGCCTAAATCTGTATAGCTTGTGACTTTGCTGTGACTTGCAATTTTCCCTTTTGGGCATATCGTAGCAAAGACGGTGAAATGTTAACCTGCACTTGACCCGCGTGTGTGCAGTTTGGCAGCAAACACAGCCCCATTGGATGAAAGCCAGATTTTAAAAAAGCGTCTGTCCTGCAGTGGTTTGACTTTTGAAAACTAGAGACAATGAAAATGTGGGACATTGTCTCAATGTGTGGGACATGGGATAAAAATGCTGTGCAGTCCCTCGTAAAGCTGGTCATAGTGACTCAAAATGTGCCCTACCAAACAGTTGAGTAGAGCATTAAAGGGATATGAACACTGAGACAACCCCAAACACAAAAGCAACCAGATTGGAAATTCAGATCAAAGGTATATTCATTTAAATGTCAAACTCCTATCTGATGCTGTCACCACAATCTGAATAGGACGCCTTGTTGCTGGGTGATCTGTCCCACCACCACTGTGCCACCCTGGTGTCTCTTCTCAGCAGTAGCTGAGATTTTGGACAGAAAGAGAAGAAAGAGACATTCAGCTGTGTTACTTGGGCAACAAGGGTTTGTTTACAGCCATTTTCCTTCAAGCTCTCAGTGTAATAATACTCTCTCGAACAAACTGCTCAATACAGGCTCTTTTCTGACTGTTCTGTTGTCCTCCCACATCCATCCCTCCCACTGGCGAGCGCTCAATGGGGACATTTTCAGTCGCCTGGCATTTCAAATCAACGGGCACAATGAATAGAATGAAATATATGGGCAGTTTTTTTAGACTACTCTCTGACAATAGAAGTCTTTTCTCTTAAGCTACAGTATAAGCATCCAAGCTCTCCTTCAAGGTCTTTGTGTCAGCCAAACAACAGCTGAAAGCACAGCCTTGTACGCAAGCAGAGATAACAGCGTGGTATAGTTTGGAGCTGCTGCGTCAGCAGCGACTGACCTGTTTGGTGTAAAATGAGAGCTCCAGAGTACAATCGGGCCATTGTGATAAAATGTTGAGTGCTTTTATAAGGACCGTCTCATGTGAGTCAACTCCTGAGGACTCGAGGTGACCTGGCTCTCACCAGGGCTACGCTAATCAACTGTGTGTGTGTGTGTGTAGCAGTGAAAGATGAGAAACAGGCATGAATAGAGAAGAGAAAGGAGGTGGGGAAGGGGGGAAACTTGGACCAAGGGAGAGAGGGAGGGAGACTTGCAAGTTGTATTGTGAGGAAGCATTTAAGCAGAGAGGAGCATGTGAGAGGAGAGAAGAAGCCAGTATTTTAAAAACAGAGAAAACACAAAGGGGGAAATGCACAGCGGCAAGGTCAACAGGATTTACAGATGAAAGAAAAAACCTGTATAGTGACAATCCTGGATTGGCAGCTGGACGGAAAAGGTAGATTAATGCTGAACATGTTTTTGAGAATGCATAGATCAGCTATGAGATACAGTAATGTTGTCAAGTCAAAAGTGAAATATTTCTGTGTAAGCCTAAAGCATTAAGCACTGTTTTGCTCTTTGGTAACATGACAGATGACAGACACACTGTGTGGGAACTTAATCCACCACAGCAGCTACGGACATTAGACTGTTTATAATCAGATTTGAGGTTGGAAAGGATGAAGAATCTACTCATGAGGCATTGAGATGTGTTTCCAGAGTTGCTTTTTTAATCACATTTGGGGTTTGGAGGTGACACTATATACTTACACTCTGTACTATATGTGTATATATATATATGTATACATATATATATATGTATATACATGTATTTATGTATGAATGTTGAACCTGCGACTGCTCTGCGGTAGAAAGTGTCAGCTACTTTTCAAGCCTTATGTCCAGCCTTGGAAAAAAAAGAGGCCACTTTATATTTTTGATTGACAGTGATTCAATAATCAAACCTGATTTGAACTTCCATTGACTGGAACTGATTAAGCGTGGGAACATGAGAAACCTGCAAAAGAGAATCAGGTTTCAAGAAATTGTAAATTAAAATGACTGGTGTGGAGTTTAAGGAAAACTTCAGGAAAAAAAGTAAACATTGATTTTACACTTGGGCACCCAGAAAACACAGGAGGTCTATATTATAAACCTTATGTTCATTTTGAAAGTTCGAGTAGCAAACCGTGAAATTGGAGGATAATTCTGCGTCACTTTGATTATTGTTTTCCTACAGACAATCCCCAACTCTATAACAACTAAATAAATGACCTCGACGTGATTTGAACACGCAACCTTCTGATCTGGAGTCAGACGCGCTGCCGTTGCGCCACGAAGCCGTATACATATTTCATCATGACGTACAATAGAATTTATTTTTGTCCACTCTGGTGGGTCGTTTTGGATATTTACCCAAAGTTTTTTGTCTTCTCCATCATAAGCTTTTACACACACCAAACCTTTATTTGTCTTTACACACAAGACAATACTTTTCTCAGTATGCATCTCAGATAATTATAAATATTTAATTTGTTTTTGTGTTTTTTTCTCGCAGATGTTATCAGATTTGTCTTTTACGCGTGGCTTCACTGAGTGTTGTGTCTTGATGTTCACATTAAAGAAGAGCACAAAGTGAGATCACAGCGCTACTTCTTCATTTTATCTGCATGGTTATGGAAGTATGGAAGAGTACGTGTCCCTATAGTGTAGTTCCATCCAGTAGGATGCCGTGGATGATCTAGTCACCCCAATCAGCCACTAGGTGGTGCAATAGATCTTTCTCACGGCACACATTTTGACTTGTCATAGGTAAGACAGGTGCTTTTCCTCCTGTGACATGTCAAAATGTCTTCTGTGAAAAAGGAAAAAAGGCCTATTCAACAGAAGTAAAGAATACCCTCATTTTATACTTTTAAAGATTTTAAAACACATTTGACTACGATTGAAAACTTAAAACTCAAAAATTCTAAATTGACAAAAACTATTAGAATAATTAGACATTTGAAATTTATTCCAATTGTGTAACAGACCCCGATTGTTTTTTCTTTTCTTTTTATTCATCTTTTTCTTTCCTTACATTTTCTTTGTTGTATAATTTATTTTATTTTTATATTATTTTTTATACATGTTTATGTAACTACTGTATTGAACTTAACTTTACCAATTCTGTCAGGTAGGAAATATCTATCAGAATAAGCTACTACATCTATAAATATAGGTACGCACTGCGCATGCGCACATCGTGTTAGTAGGTAATTCTGAGCGGTAGCTTTATCAGTCACAACACAACCACTACTACTACTACTACTACTACTCTGACCGACGTCCAGAAGAGATAAACTAGTGCAGGTTTAGCTGTCTATGTTCTACTACTCATGTATAATTAGTTAATATAGTTGCCGTAGAGACCTGGCATGGTATATGGTCGATGTAAAGTACTGTGTAATCTCGGTTCCGTCGTCGGTCGACTCTCTGAGCTAATCGGCTAACTCGGAGCTCGTGCTAGTCCGAGCTAGCCCCACGCTGCTAACGTTAGCTAGCTAGCTTTCGCTACCTGCGCCAATTATGTTACAACATACATCCACCACGATACGTCCAACACAGAGCCACGAAGGTCCTTCACTAAATTATAGTTGGTCCTCTAAAAGATGCACGTAAGTAACAAGTTATTCAACTTGAACTTAAGTAAAGCAATTTCTAAAGGAATACATGTGAAATAGTAGTTCATGGTCATGGCCCCACTACAAATTCAAATTTACAAACAACATGGCTCATAGATCATTGCATTACAGTAAAAGGATACAGGCATACAGAACAAGAACAAATAAAATATGTAAAATTATACATGAAAATAATAATAAATTAAAATAAGGGCTATAGGGCTGTACCTGTAATTCATATTCTTCTATTATACTAAAACATTTCAATGCATTTTGTTTTTTCATGACTTTAGGGGCTTTTATGTAAGATAGAAACTCAGAATGAAACACATTAAGTCTAGGTTTCACGTTCATATAGTTGGATTTGTGCAAATAAAATTATTATTTACCAGAAAGTCATCTTTGTTATTGTCCATGACAAGTCCATAAACAATGTCCTTTTGAGAGAAGTTTCCCAGATGAGAAACTTTTGGGCAAAGCCAGTCATGTATATATGAAGCTTTAAAGCTCCAGAATACATACAATGAAAAAATAAATTATTAGTAGTTTCAGTATCATCACAAATCACTACACAATCCAAGAAGACCCGGATGTAGGCTAAATTAATCTGTGGTAATATGGATACAATTTCCAGAATTCCTGTAGTGTTATAAATTTGTATTATTTTTTTTTATAATTTAGATGCATTTAAATCTGTGTGTTAATCCCAGCTGTTTTCTGCATAGGAAGGAAGAGGATCATCTGGAGAAAGTAGGACACTTTGCCTGCTAACCTTCATTATCGACCAGCTGGTTCATACAGTAGCAGAATGGATGGGTAAGTGCACACAAAAGATGTGTGTTTTTTTTGTTTGCACACATTTTGCATTGTCTGTTGTTTGACCCTGCCCATATAGAAAGATTATATCACCAAGCTGTGGTGCCTTTCATAACTTGCAACTGCAAAGTTATTTCTAGTGAAGCCCGTCTTGCAAAACAGTGTTGGCCGCGGTCGGAGGACGAGGAGGAGACAGTAGCTTTGGTCTCCAGGGCAGGAGTCTCTGCTGTACTCTGCTCCTCTGCCTGCTTGCCTTCACTCAGCTCGCTCCACCTCACGTGCATGCCGCACACTACACACTGCAGAAGACTGTAGCTCTGAGAATATCTAGTGAATGTACAGTGGACGTTTGTGCAGAAATAAATGCTGCAGCTCCTCCAGACCAACAGAGGTTCGCTGTGTCTTGTGAAGTGACGGGGCTCCACAGCGACAAACGTTATCGTCTCCGACCGTGTGCCTGTGTCTTCCTCCGGCCACAGTCGGGAGGCTGAGGCAGGAAAAGCCAACACTAGGATCAGCATTGATTCATGGAGAGACCTTCGTCTGGTCAGCTAACATTACTGCCAAGCAGGTGAAATATAGAGTGATATTGTGTTTTGAGCAGTCTCGTTCATGTCTATTGAGAGCGAGCACAAGCGCGAGCCCGACGCTGACTTTCGTTGAGTTAACGGCCACAGGTGTCGCTGTTAACAAGCATTTCTGATTCTTACAAACAGGCCCTTTAAACAAAATGAGCGGACAAAACACAAGTACAGTATGAGTAGCCTACAATTATCAGTGCCAACATTGTTGGTTCTCCAAAAGCCATTTCTTGAAGAACTTTCTAGTTCTCTCACTGGGTGTGTTGTCATCAATAAAGCAGTAATCATATTCATCAGTCACCTTAAAATAGGGTTGCTCAGTGCTGATATTAATGTCCTTCCTGCTCCGGTTGTACTCGCTCTGATTAGGATGCATGCTGTTTTCTGTCTGCACTGATGAGATGGGCTTAAACATCAGGGAGTTGGAGCAGCAGCGCAGGGCACATTGATTAGCTGGGTAAATGTCACATTGTTGCCAGCAAGGTGAATGGATGGCGATGCTGTCAATATTTATGTCTTTTCCATAGATGTGTTTTATATCCTTTTAGTAGACCAAAGCCAGATTTCCTTTCTGTCGATCAAAATATTTAGCAGGTAATCTGGACAGAAGGATGGAAGCATGGGGCTCAGTCTGAGTTCTGCATGTCTCTCTTACAGGGGTCAGACTGTAATGTTTGTGATTTATCATCTGTGGTTGGTTCGGTTAAGTCAATTGTTTAAGGTCATAAGACCTTGGGAGTAAGCAGGAAGATGTGTGTGCCTGTCAGTGTGCATTTGTGTTGTTACTGGCCAGCACAAGAAAGATAAAAAATGATGTTGCGCAAATGTGTGCTGCAGTTTTTATTGCGTTTGCGACCGCAATCTGTGTGTATTCAGCATCTACTAAAACAGCAGCTCATTATGCAAATTTTAAATGAGTCACAATTCTTATTCTGGGTGTCTGGAAACAGAATAAGAAGTCAAATACATCCAGCTTATACAGCCTCCCCCACACACCTCACTGCTGCAGCAGCCAAAACTCCATTACTGCCTGATTCTCAGGCTACTCTCCCACAACTAATACCCATCTGACCACTTTCACAAGGGTTTAGCCGGATTTAAAAATCCATCTAAGACATAATCTACCAGTTAGCTGAAAGTCCACTCTCATACAGCTAATGAAGGGTTTTTGAGTGGAGATTTTGGGACAGAAAGAATACTGTTACTGCCACTATATTTAAGTGGTGGCATAACATTAAACCATTTTAAGTTACTCTTGAAGAAGTTAACTTAAGTTCCTGTTTCTGAACATGAAGACTGGGACCTCATGCCAGTGGTTTTTGCATATTTTAGCCAGTTACCTGCATATTATCTGCTTCACATTACTGATGACCATTTATTCAAATTGTACAAGACATTTTTATACAAATTTCACACTGTTTTCCCTTAATTTCAGTAAAATAATAAACATATGCAGAGTTTCTTTAAACAAATAAACCATCACAGTTAACATTTATGAATTTTTATCTGTCCATGCAAGACTATTTTCTACCAGTTTTAAATGTCTGGTCACGTAGATTAATGAATTAATGCAGCTAACTCTCAAATCCTTGTCCTGAATTTTGTGAAATCACTGAGCTAAATGTTCACTGTGATGGAAGGTATCCATCACAGTGGACATTTAGCTCAGTGATTTGACAACATGGAGTCTGGAGTCTGTCAGTCTGTGGGTGCATTCCAAATCCCATACTTTTTATTTTTATTTTTAGTACGTACTGTAGCTGCCCTTACAAAGTACATACTGTTGTATGCATACAATTGGGACATACTACTTCATCATAACATTGCACCTTGAACTTTGACCCTCTTGCTCACAAGACACTCTGCTGTGCGGAGGATTGTGGGTCAGAATAGCCAGAAAAGCTTGCTGGCTTGCAGCCTGCAAAATGCAACTGGATGTAGTAGGACATCCTGGTATTTTTTGGCATACTGCATTTGACATCAATCTTTTTCTGGCATACTAAATAGTATAATAATAATAATAGTCCATTAATTAGTGAATAAACTGTGCATATTTTAGTAAGATAACTTTATTCATATATAATGTAGAGACGACTTGTGGAAAGCAGTTGAAAGTGCTGATGTAGGGCTTTCACATAGTATCTCACACAATAGACATTTATATCTATAGATCATTGAGAAATGTTTGAATTGATATTTTCAAAACTGTTTCTATTTTAATAATATCCTGGCATGAACTGAAAGTAATGTCCTCCTTGAAGTAGGGATGCACGATTATGGCCAAAATGATAATCACGATTATTTTGATCAATATTGAGATCCCGATTATTTATAGATTTTAGGGACAAAATATTTGATAGCAATTCATTTAAATTCACATATCATTAGATTCTCATTTAAATCCCTTCCATGTTGTGCTTCATTCTAACCGTCAAAAATTCAAAATGTTAACCTTTTACTTTGTTATTGTCATCTATTGTGGTTATTTGCATTAAAACACACAATGCAAATGATAAGGAAATAAATTATTGTATTTTTAAATAGTTGCTTTGATTTAAAAAAAATCTTGTCTTTAGTCATTCTAAATATGTATTGTAATCTGCTTAGAGCTAGTGTTAGGAATTTAAACAGGTCATAATTCCCTCACTATTATTTATTTTATATTGCTGTGAAAACATCTCCTTCAAACAACTGTATTTATTCAAGTTTCTCGCCATAAACTACATTTTACATGATTACATTTGATGTGTCATGATAGCGTTATAATTTACCATCGCCCAATACTTATTTTTATGAATTTATGCATGAGTTTTCTATGAGCAGAGCACACATTTTAAACGTCAATATCGCAGTCGATCATGTTTATTTAATTGTGGGAAGCCAAAAATCATGATCGTGATTCATTTTCGATTAATTGTGCAGCCCTACCTTGAAGTTAGTTAATCTGAGAATGGTATACTTTGGAAAATCGTCAACAGGACCGCCATAGTATACAGATATTTTTTAAAACACACATCACCTTTACGTCCCCTTTTCTGCTCCAGCCGTCATTATAATATTGTCCACACAGTCCGCATTCAAATGCAGACCATGCACACTTTACATGGGCTGTAATCGCAATGAAGAAGCATGTGATGTGCATGGAATGAATGTGAATGTGTCTTCAACAAAGTAGAGGTTTTTCATCTCATGGATATGTAACGACACAATTGGTGTGATGTACGAATACACGTTTAAATATATTTGATCATAGATTTTGGGTGAATAATCCTCTTGCAGTATTTGGCCTATTTTCTTCATAGTTGTCTGCATGCTGTGTCAATAGCTTGTCTACACCTGGAGGGTTTTCTAAACCTTCACAGGGACCAGCTTCTAGGATTTGCTGGTCAGGGATGAGAAGCTAACTGGACTGTTTCAGAGAGAGAGAGTGAGAGAGAGAGAGCGAGCAGCCATCTGCGTGTTCTGCTGCACTGGATGCAGTCTCCATGGCAACATGGTGCTCCCGCAGTAAAATCCTGGGAAGATGGTTTGGTCCCCACCCCCTTGCGCATGCACATAGGCACACTTAGCAAGGAGGACGGTGCTCATGCCTCCGCTGTCCCTACACACACACAGATATTTCCTGTCCATACACTTGACTTTTACATCCCCTCTTTACCGCTGTGTTTTCTCCACTGCAGCTCTAAATGACAGACACAAACTTAACAACATTGTTGGTTATCCTTGAGAAGAACTTGAACCCTGTGTCCATAAACACCCATTTACTTTCTTAATGAATTCACTCACTTACTCTCTTTTTTTTTACACAACTCAGTCATTGCATCTCCTTTTTAAGCTCCACATTTATCTCCACCATCACAGCTGTCAGTTATTAGAGTTCCCAGCAGGATTCGGTAATTTATCTTTCTTGTTCCTCCCATCAGCTATCCTGCACCTACACTCTGTGTGTGATAGACTTAGTTGCCCTTTCTCACCCTGACTGACTCCCATTCTCTCATATGAAGCGTCACCAATTTTCTGTTTGATAGTTTGGGCTTTTCTCGTTCTCCTTACTCATGTAATCAAAAAACAGAGAGTCAGGAGAGGTAAAGGAGAGTGAGGACAGGATTGAAAAAAAAATCTCTGTCTCTTTGTTGCCATCTCTCCTTCACTCTGCTCATCTCTTACACTATTGGTCAATTCAGCCCCCTCCCATTTTCACACCAGCCAGTGAGCTCATACAATCTCTCTGTATCTCTTGCCTCCTAAGAGCCTCTCTCTCTCTCTGTTACCCTCAGTCGCCTTCCCTCCCGCTAGCACACACATACATGCGTTAAAGCCAGATCCTGATCACACTCATACACACACACACACACACACACAAGCCTCCCTCCCTAGTCTCTCTCTGTGTGTGCGGTGCTTTTTGCTTTGGCAATGTCAGGTTTTGTAGACGGATATCTCTCCCTGTGGAGGAGAGCGCGCTGAAACTTCCTTGTACCTCTCCTTCATCTGTCAGGACCCTGCTGTAAGTAAACCTTCCTCTCCGACACTCGCTCTTTCACGCCGTCCCCACTGTGTTTGTGTGTGCCAGCGCTCATTCCTTCGTCCTCCACTATTTCCATCTCACACCCTTCTCCCCTTGGCAGAGGGTGCAAAAGCCTTTCCTCCTCTCACATCTCCCTCTCTTCTCCACTCCATCCCTCTCTCCTGTTCCCCCCTCCCCACCCACTGGTGGACGCATACACCCAATGTTGTCTATATGCAAACTAATGCCGCAGGCCATTTGCTGGCCTATGGTGGGTTTGCACTGTGCTGCATAACCTGCAAATATATCCTGTTTGTGTATGTGAGACAGCCTCTGTGAGGCTGACCTGACTGTGATTATAGATGAGTGGGGAGGTAGGCTGCAGTTATCTGTGCTGGATATGTGGTTTGGTGATTGTTCTGATGTGATTGCAGACTGGGGGACACTCAAAGTAATGATTTGGGGCTTGATGCATGTTTTTTTTAAAACGATTTTACAGTTTGCAGTATAACTGGGATGAGAGCTTGTTTAATTAAAGAAATTTAAACAAGCTCAACAACAAAAATCAGTGTTTCTTTCAGAGAGCACATTTTTTTGTGCAATTTGATATAATACATTTTATATTATAAACAATGCTATTCCACACAATTCAATATCTACAACCTGTCAGTCCCGGAAATAATAATAATAATAATAAATAAATAATTGTATTTATAGAGCACTTTTCAAGCCATAAGCACAAAGTGCTTTCCAAGGAAATTCACAACATAAACAATACAATAGGTAACTAATGAAACATAAACAACAGAAAAGATAAATAATGAAACATAAACAATTGATTAGGTAAGTAATGACACATAAACAATATAATAAAAACACCAATACCATACCTATAACCATAGAAAAACCTTTCCGAACTCCCTGGATAGTTTCAATAATGCATGACATTGAGCTTAAAGCAATACAGTTTTTACTTGGTAAAGTTTGCCTTTACTCAGTCAGTAAAATTAGTTTCAGGAGGTAGTTTCAGGAGGTTTTTAACCTCATCATTCACCAGCTCCACACTTTGGTGTAATCTAGTTGATGATGTTGTGAGCAGAACCTTACTTTGTCCTCAAGCATATGATTTGAATAGGCTACAAGAGACACTCCAACAAGACACTCAGTAGATGACTACAACAGAAGTATGCACTCTTGTACATGTAGACCTATGTGTTGAAAGACTGGAATATTGAACATTTTTAAATAGTTGAAATAGTGATCCAGGGGCACCTCTGGTCGCTGTGTGAGAGGAAGTGGAGACTGGAATGTCCAGCTGGTATGGGAGGAATGTCACCGGAGCTGAATGGGAGGGCTGAGAGTCACAGGCGAAGAGAGATGTAAACTTAACCACACGCTGAATGATTAACGGAATTGTCGCCAATACTGAAACTACTGGATTTTCTGCCCCATACATTGAGTCATAACTGCCATATGTGTTGATGTAGAGAGCTGTCGCTATGCTTGGATTACCAGGTGTCTTGATGCACTTGCTGAATTTGGTATCCACCAACAACCAGTGCAGCAATCGATAAAAGGAGAGATGTGGAGTCTTTGTGCAATTATGTTTACTCCTGCATCCAAATGGCTTTTCTTGTTATGTCACTTGATACATACATACATTGTGTGTGTGTTTGTGTGTGTGTGTGTGAGAAGGTGTGCTACTCTCTTCGTCTTCCTTGCAGACCTGATCATCTCTAAGGTGATTGTGTTGCCATGGGTAACAGCAACAGAATTCCTCCTCCACTCTGCATGGTCAAGCCAATGTTTGTGCAAGTCTACGTTTATATAAATCTTTTTTTATGCTGCTTTGATATGAGCTCATCGGAGAGGGTGAAAGGTCTTCATGACGAACAGTATCAAACAGGGGTGACAGGATTTCGATTCTAAATCGGAAATCAATAGAAATTAGATAGAAATTAGATAGAAACAACACTTCATAGATGACAGCCAACAACGAACGTACTGTATCTGTGACAGGAAAACTACAGTTTGTAAGCTGCAGAAGATTTAGAGACTGCAGCAAACAAAGAAAACAGCGCTCATCGAACCGCGATTTCAGCCACGGTTGCGTTATCTCCACTTAAATCGGTTGTGTGTCTCGCTTTGTACGGTAAAGCAGGGTTTATGCTCGCCATAGTGTAAAGCATGTAGGCGTGTAGGCGCGTACAGGGACTTCCTGGTGCATTCAGGTGTGCCTCGTAAACTCTGAGAAACTCTAGCTGTTGTTGTAAAGTAGCCATCTAGTGGATCTTCTTTTTGTTGTTTGACAGCTTGTTCTCCAATTGAATGATAGTATCTGGTGAAATAAGCTATTATTATTACATGTTAAATAAATTATTTAAATTTGACAATATGGCCTTAGTGTGGTACATTCCAAAAAAAATATCACACTGGATAGCCTCTTTTTTTTAAAGAAGAATTTGAGAGTGTAAATGACCAATGATCTGTTGATCTTTACAAATCAAGACTCAGACATAGTCAAACAATGGCATGTTTAAATGGAAAATTGAATCGTGACCTTAAAATCGAAAGTCAAATCGAATCGTGACACCCCTAGTATCAGACAAGTCCAGCTCAGACTCTTTAATTCTAAGTTGTGAAGTATGAGTAAAGCTATAGGAGTTCCTCTGAGAGATGTAACAGCCTCAGCTGGGAGTCTGGTCAGGTTAATTATTACTCTGTGCTGTAAAAGCTGTGATGGCTAATATGACTTTAATTACATTTTATTTCATTTCAGTTTTTATAGATTTTTCCAAACTTCCAACTCAAATTTTTACAACACCACGACTCATATTACTCAGTTTGTTAGTTTATATACAGACGCCAAACACAGACTGGATAGTTAAAGTTGCCAGTAAGGTCATTGTGTTTGGGTGAACAGCTTATTTGTTCTTTGTTATGGTATCAAATTTGTTTGTCAATTTGTTTGTGCAATGTATTTAATGTCATAGGTTTTAGTATATACACAGTTTATATTTTATGAAGTTCATGTGAAACTTTATGTGCATTTTATGCTTCACTTGGAAGAACAAACATTTGTCTCTCCTCTGGGACAAAAAAACAACATGATGTTTAAAGGTAGGGTCGGTAATCTTGAGAAACTAGCTAGAGTACACTAGATTTTTAAAATGATCTGACTCTTTTCCAATGAAAGTAGCTAGCAGCAAGAGCTCCAAAAGGCCCTAAATCTAGAGAGAAAGTTTCAAAGTCGGCCACACTGACAGTCCATCCGTTCAGGCCTCCCTCCAAAGCCACTCCCCCCAAAATTATCATAATGAACGTAAACAATATGGCTATTGTTAGTACTCACAGCTGTCAAGCTAGCAGCTGGTGGAAGACTCAGGTGACGCAATTTGATTACTGATTGCTGTTGGGATACAATGAGAGTTTCAACAAATGTATTTGAACAACACTACCATTCTTAGCTTTAAGTTGAAGATTCAAACTTCATTGGCTTGGCTGTTCATAACAGATTCTGCAGGCACAGTTGTTGTCTGACAGCAACATCACTCATGGAGTCTCTTGTTTGGTTATGAAATAAATGTGTCTGAATATGCTTAGACGTGCGCACATGTGTGGTGTTTATGTGTGGAATGTGAGCGCATGTTTGTGCTTTGGCTGTGGGCTGTGCGTAATCAACCATATTTTTACTTTGTATTGTGGGGGGAGAGGCATGTGGTGAAAGCTTAGTGACTGAGCTGAGAGATGCAGTCATGTCATGTTGGATATATTTAGATAGATCCCTAAGGGAGGCTCAGTAATAGCACTGGCCATATTGTGCCATTTCTTGAGATTTCATACTGTATAACAGCAGAAATAAAACACTCTTGTTTTACCCAGTTTCTAAATTCAGTAGCTTTGGAGACTGATATTACGCAATCGCAATACACTAAAAAGGTTACAGGTATATGGCATGTTTTTCTTTCTTATGTCATTCTCTTTCAGATTTTCTGTTTCAGATAAATTCTAATTTGCAAGAAACAGAAAGCATTTTTGATCATTTGGGAACTGCGTATTTGTTGATCGGAGAGACAGGTGCATGTTCTCCATCGAAGTTTGCACTTCTGACCTTTATAGTAATACAGAGATGTGTGTATTGATTCTTCATTCATTATAAGCTATGATCTAAAGGTCCAAAGAAGAAGATATTCAGCATACTGATTGGTATTACATAGCACTAACATTTCCCTGTCTGTGACAGTGGGGAGGTGAGGCTATTGTTCTACATACTTAAGTATATATTAGTTAAACTCGCTGATCTGTTGAAACAATGCACTACTGATGATCCTGTGTTCACTGTCTTGATAGTAATCCTTGAAGCAGTCATGTGTTGATTCATTACTTTTCAAAGGACACACACTCTACCTCATATGCACTGTACTCATGTCAAGCAGGCCTGTTAAGATGTCAGCATTTGCACTGAATGTTTGTTTGTATGAAAAACAAATGATAACCATAAAACTGAGTTGTAGTTACTATACACCACTCTTTCCTAAGAATAGAAATGAGAGAATCAAGGCTGTGATGGGTCTGTGGTAGTAAAACAAATAGCTTGGTGTTGGCAGTCAAACCTCTAAATGAAAATAAATCCTGTCACTGTGCTGTACGTGCAGTTAGGCAAAAGCCCTCTACCTGAATTCTGTCAGTATCTGTGTGTGAGGAAATCCTGATTTGTTGTCTGTGTTCATTATTTTTTTTCCATTGACATGCTTCTGTAGTAATGATGTGCAGCTAGAGTTGCGTACACCTGTGTGTGTCTGTGTGTGTGTTCACGTGTGCTGGCGGGTCGGAGTGTGAGCCGTGTGTTAATATGCTGATACAGGCGGTTCCTGTGACACATTCCTGTCCAGCTTGGCTCAGATCAGGCAAGCTGATAATTTTAGCAGTCAGTCCCGCTATGTGTGTGTGGATACACAGCAAAGAGTAGGACAGCAAAGAGTAGGTAACCCCTCCTCGACATTTGTCATCCGCTACATCATCCTTGCCAGAGGGCTATATGTGATGAATGTGTGCATTGTGACGTGTTCTGCTCTGCCATCATAGCAGCGATCTGGTGTTTCAAACAGACTGATGACAAGCGTTGTGTGTTGAATTTGGCATCACAGATGTGTGGTCAGTTTGTGATTTTTTTTTCTTGTACAATCCAATGCAATCCTGCAAAAACACGAAGCTTTGTGAAGCTGTTAGTGTTCAGTTTGTGTCCAGATGGCATCAGAGAGGTGTTGATTCAACTCTATGGTCATTTTGAGGCCTTGTCCGACTGGATTGCATTATATCGGAAGGAGTTTCTGTTATTCTGTCCACCACTGTAGGAGTGTGGTTTAGGCCACACACTCCTAGTTCTCCTGGTTCATGTGCAGAGGTTGACAGACGTGCAAATCATAAATCCGCTGACCTGTCAGCGGAACAAACAAATGATGGAATTTCTAATCCCCTTAAGTAAATGAATTTCCACCCTGTTAGGAATCAAAGCTGTAATGCACATTTATGATTCAATGACTGTTAATAATGAGCAGCATGAAAAAAGAAAAAGCAAAACTCCACGTTATGTTACATACATTTTGTTTATCTTGATTTTGGTGCATCTCTGCGTCTCTGTGATGTGAAGGACATGTGAGCAGAATGTCTAAGTGCTTTTATTCCTCTGTTGTGATCAGTGTTCTGGATATTTGGCTCTTACATAAACTATATTTTTGACATTTTTTTCCCCCTAAAAGCACCCAGATGATGACAAACATCTAAACTTCCCACAGACCTGGACAGATAAACACTCACACAAAGACATGGAAGGTCTAATAAACTAAATATCATCGTGGTCCGGCTTCTATTTCGCCACGTGACATGGAACTAACTGTTTATGTTAATATATGTTTAGCTCAGGGCGTCTATTCCCTCAGTTATTTAAAGAAACAAATTATTTCAGGATCAGCTCCTCTACCCCGTGGCACATGCTCCTATTTCACTGAAATAATTCTCTCTGCTCAGAGAGGGAGAGGTTTGGCTAAGATAAGAAAGAGGGTGAAGAATTTGTGCATCATTCCCTTTGAATGTATTTAACTTCAAAACATTTGAATATACATGTTGAAATGTGGATTATAAGCTGTTTATTTCTTGTGCTTATACTGCTGTTTTACAGGCTTATAACTGCCCATGGAAATTCTGTTGATGCTCAGTGTAAATTAAATTCAAGAACAATGAATGTCAATGCCAAGCGCGTTTGTTTGATCATAATTCAGTACAAATTAGAGCAGAAGGAAAATATATTGCCCTTTTCCGCCAAATTTGGTGCGATATCAAGAGGTTGTGACAGTATGAGAGTGTGCTGGCTCTGCATCGCGTTCTCTTAAGAGATGTGAAGGAACCTGTATTTTCCTATCTGAGCTGCTCATGTATCAGCTTCTCAAGGCTCAGCGGAGTTGAGCTGCTGCTCTGATGTCGGCCTTGATGTTATTCGTGTCAAGAATCTCTTGATGAAGTTGTGTTTGTGTGAAGAGAGTGAATATGAGGGAAGATAAAATGGTTTCATGATTGCAGTGGTCACAGATTGCGGTTTATTTCAGAGGTGTCAGGAATTGAAGTACAAGTACTTGACTCAATTATTTCTGTTTTGTTTGACACTTTTACTTCTAGCTTTGAACTTCTTTACGCTGCTACATTTACAGGAAGGCTGTAGCTACTAATTATTTTGCAGGTTTTACATGCAACATGATGACATGACGAGTATGGTGTGTTCAAGTTTAAACGCAGGTGTAAGTGACTACATTTACATGCACAAAATATTCAGTTTTTTGCACTTATTCTGAAAAAGACAGTAATCCTACTAAGCTGTTTACATGGCTAATGGAAATTAATATTCCCTTTTACATGGCAGCCGTGCATACTAGGGCTGTGTATTGGCAAGAATCTGGCAATAAGATACGTATCATGATACAGGGCTTACGAGTCAATATATTGCAATACTGTAAGCAGGGGATATATTGCAATTTTTTTCAAATCTAATTTTAGGAAAACTGTCATAGTATAAATACACACCACCATATGCATACAATCTGATTTTAAAAAAAAGTCAGTATGTGAAATGGCTACTATGGGGACTAACATTCCACATGTTTTAATTGGAAAATGCTCCATTCGGAATAAGGCCTAATTCAGAATATCCCAACGGAATATGCTGTTTACATGACCCATATTAAATTCTGAATATTGTCATATTCAGAATAGTAGTGGAATATTAATGTGCATGTAACTGTAGTCGGTGTCTGACGATAAAAATAATTTTACATTCTAGGGAATTATTTGTTGTGATCTTGAGTTGAGTTGTTTTTTCCTCCACTGCTCTGTTTGTGGATGTAAATTAAAGCATATTTGTGTGAAGTTGAGCTCTCAGAACACAATTTACGCTCACACACCTGCTTTCCCTGAGGCCAGCTGTGGTGTAAAGACAGCTGGGTGGCTGCCACAGCTTTTGAAAGGAAGCGTCAGTATTTTCTTCCCAGCCCATCAATCAATCAGCGATTTGCATGCAAGGTAGACCTGTGTGTTTACTATGAGCTGTCAGTAACAGGCCCCTTTCTTACAACGGTGTGTGCATATAGTCTCAAATCTCTGCATAGCCCTATACTGTGTATGTATGATGCATTTATGATATACTGTATTTGCATATTTAATTATATTGTTTTTTCATTCCTAACTTTGCATTTAATCACCTATGCTAGCAGCCATTAAAAAAACACAGTACCCTTTAAGGATATGATGGCGATGCTTTGAGATGTTAATGCTATAGGAAGAATACATGAACGAGTGACATCATGCACAAATAAATCTCAGATATATATGTGCATTGCATATATCGGACAGTTATGAAACAAGGCTCATCCAAATGTTTAGCTCGTGGATCCTCCCTGAGAGTTTTTGAGTCATTATTATGCTGGTCATGTGAGGTTCCCTGCGCTTTTTTGCAGTGTGTGTGCAGCGCTGAGCACGTGCCTGCCAGTGGTGTGAAGGGGATAAGAACTGATAGCTCTATATATAGAAGTATATGTATGTGGAGGCTTAAGACTGAACTGTGCGGGAGAACGGAGGCTTGCCGAGCATACTAGCGAGGGTTACGCAGGCCGGTCCATGCACGCCATCTATTATCTCTGGGTGTGTATTCTTGTGCTTCTATCCTTGTGAGGACCAAATGAAGGTTTAAACCCTGGGGTGAGTGAGGTGTGTGTGCTTTTGTAAGTGATTGGTGTAACTTGAGAAGCTAAGACGGAAAGGGGGGGAGGTGGGCTACAGTATTACTAAGATTGAAACAGCTGACTGTGTGTGTGTGTGTGTGTGTGTGTGTGTGTGTGTGTGTGTGTGCGTGCGTGCGTGCGTGCGTGCGTGCGTGCGTGCGTGCGTGTTAAAGCTGCATACTAACTCTGTTATTGTATTGCGGTAACGTGCGGTCAAGCATGCGGTAACTCATCTCTGTGGTCAAATCGTCCGACGCTACAACTGTAGAGCACCCACATACTGACAGTTATGTCAAATGCATTCAAACGGCCCCGATGGAGCTGACCATGGATCTATAAAGAGAACGGAGCTGACGGGAGAGCTAGCGACGGACTTGGTGAAATTAGCGGAAGTATACACGTGTGACTACATCTGGTTTTCAAAATAAGGTGTTAACAAAGGGGACTGTATATACAAAATACATACATAGAAATAAGATTGATTGGATTATATTCACCAGAAGTATAAAACATTACATGTCCCTTATAAATTAAAAATAAAATACCACTAATTTGTGAGAGCAACTTCTTTATTCTTAGATTTTTGGGTTCCTGGGAAAAAAATGAATAATGCCTGACAATGACTGATTTCTTTGACTTCAGAACATCTCTGACTACATACATTCTGAATATCAAACATTTTTACCGTATCAATTTAGATATTTTCCAAAGTAAAAGTCCCTAGAAGTGTATGATTCAACTTTTTTTATCCATGTTCTAGTGTTAAAAAAGTTAACAAAAATCGCAATAAATTGTAATATCGAATCGCAATACTTAAAAATAGCAATACATATCAAATCAGCACCCCAAGTATCGTATCGGGAGATAGGTGTATCGTCCCAGCCCTAGAATTTACTGTATATACAGTAACTGTGTATCCCTTCTTCCTCCTCTTCGTCATCACTTTTCCCTCTCATCTTGTTCCTTGAGTCCTTTCCCCAGGAGGATGCTGCAGCACGTAAAAACCCAACATCAAGCAAAAAATAACAAGGCATCAGGTGTGCAGCACTGACGTAGTATACATGGCATTGGCTGCAAGCAAACACAGCAGCCCCCTTAACCCTCATTGCTCACTCTCGCTCTTACTGAATCTTTCTTGTCACATTATTTGTCGTGTGATTTTCCACAAGACACAGAATACAAAATATAACACTACACTCCCTCAATTCTTTGCTCACTGCCTGAAGTGGATGTGGATTTTCTTGTTGGAAAACATCACTATCATTGCTGTTATTGTTCCGCCTCTTGCTGGCCCTGAGGCAGAACGGTTTCTTTTGGTTGTTGATATTGCACAAGGCACAGAGTTAACTGCTTCGGTGGGTTTGTTTCTACCTTTTAGCTCACGCTAAACTTCCTCTCAAGACTTTCTGCTTAAATAACCATATTTAGTCGGAGCCTTGGAGCCAAATTCTGAATTTATTTTCTGATTATCTATACTTTTCATACATACAGTACTCTCATTATATTATGTCTACCACTAGCTTCGGGAGAATCATTGTGGGTGCCACTGGTGGTTCATCTTCCTCTTATTTAATAACCGCAGGTGTCGTATATTCTGATAAAACTGTCGTTTCAGCAGAAAAGCGCAGCGGTAAACCAATAATGCTGTGGAGTGCTCAGTGCAGGGATGACAACGGTCTTTTTCAAAAGGCTGCCCACGCTGGAGTGCTGCATTTGGTGTATCGGTCGTGTCAGATACCCTCTCTTTAATTCTTACTGTGGAGCGTGAAAACAAGACATCCTATTAGATTGTCCAGTGGCAATGTGATTGTGGGAGTTGTTTTGGTTTGGAAAGAAGCATCAGATCTTGTATCAAGTTGAGCAAGCAATTTAAAAAACATGTGAGACAGTGCCACAATAGTACTGTATGTATGTCATTCTCTGATTTTCATCCTCTTATTCTCTACTTCCTGTTACACCCACCACCACAGTCTGGCCTGTGAGTTTAGGATGATGGGATTTTGGAAAGGTATGCGTGGGCGTGGAGGAAGCAGAGCCGGAAGCGAAGGGAGGAGTCACGACTGGACTCAATCCGCACAGATTAACTGTAGATTGATGTTTTTTGTCAGAGAATCGTCACCTCTTGCACCAGTTTAATCTCTGACCACTTCGCAAAGGACGGGGCATTTAAGGGATTGGGTGCAAAATTATCCTGTGACAAGATATTTTACTTGAAATTCAAAGTGATAATCCCCTTTTTGGTATTAAGGGTCTTTTCTTAATCCCTGCATATGTGTAATTTGATACTATAACGTTAGGCGGAGAGGCATACGTTCCAACATTTTAAGTGTGTTTTTTTTTAAAGGTGACATCATGAATTATGTAACTCTGTTTTGTTTGGCTTCCCTGCGTGTATGTGTGCTTGGCTGGCTTAGTAATGACGTATTTCTGTAACTGTAACTGGAGGCCAGATGATCCTAGTGTTTAGATGATCGTCACCTGTCAGCAGCTGTTCCTGTTTGTTGTTAGGAGCATGGTGCACAAGAACCAACCCTGCTTCTGTGCCTGATCATCATAGTTTTGAGTGTGTACATTTCACAAATTAAATAATAATAACGAAGCAGATTAAGACTTTATATTAGGGCTGTCAAAGTTAACGTGATAATAAATCGCTAAATTGAGATTTTTAGGTTGTAGCGGGCTCAATTTTAAAGCTAGAGTGAAGAAACTGGCATCACCTGAAACTAGAAAACCTAAGAAATCCATGTCATACTAGTTTGTCGCAAAGGAGGCTAAATAACACTCCAAACTTACGCAAAATTTTGGCGAGGAAAAACTGCCATGGCCATTTTCAAAGTGGTCCCTTGACCTCTGACCTCAAGATATGTGAATGTAAATGGGTTCTATGGGTACCCACGAGTCTCCCCGTTACAGACATGCCCACTTTATGATAATCGCATGCAGTTTGGGGCAAGTCATAGTCAAGTCAACACACTGACAGCTGTTGTTGCTTGTTTGACTCGAGTTTGCCATGTTATGATTTGAGTATATTTTTTATGCTAAATGCAGAACCTGTGAGGGTTTCTGAACAATATTTGTCATTGTTTTGATTTGTTAATTGATTTCCAATAATAAATATTTACATACATTTGCATAAAGCAAGCATATTTGCCCACTCCCATGTTGATAAGAGTATTAAATACTTGACAAATCTCCCTTTCAGGTACATTTTCGACAGATAAAAAATGTGTTATTAATTTGCGATTCAACACGATTAACTATGGACAGTCATGCAATTGATTGTGATTAAATATTTAAATTGATTGACAGCCCTACTTTATATGTCATATGTTCCTTGTTTAAAGATGATCTTTCAAGCTTTGACAGCTGGGCTTTTCTTCTTCTTGTCTGTTTCAATCTTTGCCTCTAACTCCCTCTGGCCAGCACGAATTGTTGGCCTATGATGCAATCCCTCGTCCCCGCTAGTTTAACTTTCCCAGCCTATCAGAGTGCGGCAGTAGGAGGGCATCCAGTCAGCTCATGCTTGTAAACAGCACTGACAGTAGGAGGGACTTTTAATTTTACAGTCCCGCCCTCTCTGTTGTCATCCCTGTTCAGCCTTTTTCAGTGCGTGTGTTGTGGTGGAAAAAGGAGAAAAGCCACAGAAGGAAAAGGGAAAAGGAAGAGTGGTCAGCAGGGTCGAGGGGAGAGACGAGGGAGGAAGTGGGCGTGCGGGAGCGTGAGTCAGGGCGTGAGCTTATTCTTTAATGTTAACACAGAGCTGCCATGGAGCCTTCTAGACTGATCTACTCCACACACTACTGACAGTAGGTAGTCCTTTTGTCAAATCTGTGTGTGTTTGTCCTCATCTACATGCATGTGTGCATATATAACTTAACATTATGAGCTCAGCTGTTACCAGAGAGGAGTGTGTGAGTTTGTGTGTTTGTCCAAGCTGTCTGCACATACTCATTGGTGCTGCACAGGTGCCCTGACAGTGAGCAGAAGGGCTGTATTCACTACTTTCCTTATAAACTGTCTTTCTGTCCCTTTTCCTGTTACTCTTGATGAACTGGGAAGCAGACATTTAATTTCCTGTCTTGCTCTTTTCCCCCCTACTTCATTTTACACGTGTGTGTTATAAGAGATACACATGAGCTGTGAGGATCCTATTGTACAGTGAAGCAACAGCAGGGGTTTTCAGCGCTGAAAGAAAACGGTTACTTTTTGTATTCGGTAAAGCCAGCAGTGAATAGACTCATTGTGTGTTAACTCTGCGGGTGTTAGCTTGTTGTCCCACACAAACATAATGTGCACACACACACACAAACAATTAGTTACACATGCAAAAGCTGTAATCCTGAGAGTTTGGGGAATTAGTTGGGCTAAGGTCACCGACAACGTTACTGCTGTTATTACTGCGCTTATAATGGCAGCAGAATTATAACACATTTCATTTTGATGGTATTAGTTGACAGCTCTTTTGCAGGATGTGTCCTCTCATCCATCATTTTTTTTTTTTTTAAGCTTCCTGCAGTCCTGTCTGGGCTTGGCGTTATCTCACTGTGCTGCCTGTAACTGCAGAGCCTTGAATCTGCACATCCTCACTCAGTTTTTTAACTTCCTAAGCCTGTCAGTCAGCTAACTGGTCATGGTTACTTTAAAGCATCACATCTAAGCATCGTGGCCTACTTAGGAGTTTAAGTGGGCATGCATGAAGTTGGGACCATGTCAAAAAAACACAGGCGATTGAATGCATATAAACAGGGTCTGAAATCTCTGCGCTAAGTGAAGGAATAACATTCTAGATGTGATGTCATTCAATGTTCTATATATTTTACTTAATAAACATTATATGAATTAGGGATGTTCATAATTAACTGTTTAACCGTTAACTGGCATTAAGCCTCCGGCAATGCTAGAGCTGCTAACGTAGCACAAATACACACACTGTTTATCAGGCTATCGTTAATCCGGGCAGACAGAGTGTCGTTACACCGGGCGGACACACAGCTGACAACCTGCTAAACTAAACTAAATGTGCGGTGGAGACTTTTACTGGGAAAGTGGCTTCATGTCCGCGACACTACACGCAGCAGCGTGGCTGCTAAGTTAACGCTCCCGGATGGGTGAACTGGGTTCTCAGTTGTCTGTTGTGCTCATACACTGCAGCTGGCGCGAGGCACAAAACTTGTCGGTTAAGGGTTAATAAGCGGTTAACGAGGGTCGGTTATTGGTTAAGACATTTTTTCAAAATGAGCATCCCTAATATCCATGGTATATTACAGTGTTGGAATTACACTGTAGCTTCTGGGGAAATCCTATTTTTAAGCATGGGAGGGTACTGTACACAGTACTGTACTGTACTTTGTTATTGTCATCTATAGTGGTTATTTGCATAAAAAAAAAAAAATTCAAATGATTATGATTATTTAAATATTTAACACTAGACCATGAGTAAAAGTTGAATCATACACTTCTAGGAACTTTTACTTTGGAAAATATCGAAATTGATACAGTAAAAATGTTTGATTTTCAGCAGTTATGTAGTCAGAGATGTCCTGAAGTCAAATATATCAGTCATTGTCAGGCATTATTTATTATTAAATTTTTTCCAGCAACCCAAAAATCAAAGAATAAAGATATCTCTTTCACAGATTAGTGGTATTTCCTTTTTAATTTATAAGGGACCTGTAATGTTTTATACTTCTGGTGAATACAATCCAACCAATCTTATTTCCATATATGTATTTTGTATATACAGTTCCCTTTGTTAACACCATATTTTGAAAACCGCACATAGTCACTTGTGTATACTTCCGCTAACTTCGCCAAGGGCGTTGTTAGTTCGTCTGCGCCGTTCTTTATACATCCATGGTCAGCTCCATCGGGGCTGTTTGAATGCATTAAACATAAATGTCAGTATATGGGTGTTCTACAGTTGTAGCGTCGGCCGATTTGACCACGGAGATGAGAGTGACGGCTGGCTTGACCGCACGTTACCACAATACAATAACGTTTCCTGTCCATGACAGAGTTAGCATGCAGCTTTAGCCGTGATGTCTAACTCTGCTTTTCCTGGGAATGTGTGAAACCCAAAGTGTTTCCATACTTTACTGTATGTGTAGTGTTACCACTTTGGATTTAACATGTTAGGGTGCAGGTGGTATCCACGTGGACCCTCCGCCGTCTTCTGCTTTCTGCGGTTTGTTTTGGTTGATGGATACGGAACGGATATAGCGTCACATAACTCAGACTGCAAGAATAAAAGCGGTGACTTCCTTCTACCTCTGCATAGACACAAATGAATCAAATATATCGATTTTGGCATTAAAAAAACAATTTCAAAATTGTAAAAAAAAAAAACATTGCGATACATAGGTGAACATATAAGAGCTTTTTAAAAGGCCCATGCCTTTCATGCATCAGCTGAGCTGTAAATTCAAGGGAAACTAACAGTCTCTGTAACTAACTCCGAACAGATGGTTTTAACATTTGTGCTACTTTTTTTTCAGCCGAATATTTTGAGCCAGAATTCTTATTTGGGATTTATTGGACTCCGGATTCTTCTTTTGCTTTGGTCCACCCAATAAAACTGTCTTTTAAGATATAAACAACTGTAAACAAACAGACAGCAGCCACTTCACTCTGCAGCAGTCCTAAGACCCCCTGGTCTTATTTTAGTTTCACCGTCATTGCTTTCCTCGCCTACCCACTAATACATGTGTCTAAATATAGACAGACGTCATTACAGATGATGTTAGTATCAGTGTGTTCTAGTACAAAAAGAGAGTGACAGAGAAGTGTGAGAAGAACTATACGGTATAATACATCCTGTGGTTGATCCCTCTTTAGTGATACGTTCTATAGAGAGACATTCGAGCTTCTTTTCATCAGGACCCAACAGAGACAACTGGATACTCTTGAAGTGCCAGTTTAAAGCTCAAGGTTTATAGAGAACAATGCATATTTAGATTTAGACAAAACATAAGCTACTTACTGATAATCATTTCCGTCACACACACCCTGCATGTTCCTAACTGGAGTGTGAATATGACATGTCGTTCCCATGGTTGACAGCTTAAGAGGTGACCTATACCCTCCCAGCGTGTGTGTGTGTTGTGTGTGTGCGCGCAGTGGGTAACAACTGACAATAGGACATGCGCTAGATGATACATAGGGGGATTGAGTGCTATATTAGATCCAGCAGTGACAGATGTGCAGACAGGGGGAGAGTCTGGTGGGGGATGATGATTATCTGTGTTTGTGTGTGTGTGTGTGTCCTTGTCATTGTTTGTTCATAACTACTATATATCTTAAAGGATGTCAGGGATGTTTGTGCGGGACACATGCGGAGACACTGTGTCAGATACATGAATAATAACGTGTTGACCCACTGAGAGAATGTGGCTGAACATTATTGCTGGTGTTAGTTAGCAACACTGAGGTAAATATGGCATGCACAGTATTTATCACAGGTGGCAATTTGAAGCCAAAGGTCAATTCAGGTGATGCTGTTTTCTAGCAAATGTATGTTGTCGTGGCCTCTTGTCTTTGTTGCAAAGGGTGTATGTACTTTTTGTATTTCAGACTGCATGTTTTTTTTTTTTCCATAGTTAACACCCGATCTTCTCACTTCATTTACACACTAGTGGTGCATAGCAATGAGAACATGCAGCAGTAGCATCTTTAACGTACCACTGTAATTATTATGCCTTATAATGTTTGGGCTTGCACTGATGAATGTGAAAGTGGGCCAAGTTGGAGCGCTGGTTTGTGTTGCTAGGCAGAATATTCAAAATTTGCAGCTGTATTTTTTTATAATGGATGAGATTATGTAAGCAAGGCACGGGGCTCCTCTGTTCTGGTCACCTCAGAGTTTTACTACTGGTATGCATAGCCTTTTGTTCAGTGTGTTCTTTAAAATGTATGCATGTTTTCTAGATGTAGTTCAAATCAGTGCCGGCATGGCATCTTTTGTAATGTTTAATATCATACAAAACAATTGGTTGGATATGGTTGGATTTCTGTACCACTGTGTTATTTAAAAATAATTAATAAATATATAACACATTACAGGGATTGTGCTGCTGGAATTAACATGTTGCTTAAGTGTCGGTGAGAGGGACTATTATATTGCGGCTCAAGTAACGTTACGTTAATCATATGCTGAAATTCAAAAATGTAAATGTAGGATTATAACCTGCTATCACTCACAAATTGATAGATGGATCTTTTTAATACACAGCAACTAAATAGAAGTGCTAAATCAGACATTTGTAAACAGGCCAATATGTGCAAACACATTCAAGTTTGTTTTTCACCAATACGTCAACCAACTCTTTAATTATATATGTACTGTAAATCTATGTGTATGTACATTGTTGTTTTATTCATATGTTTGCGTGTTTATGCAAAAGCATATGGTCTAATCCAGAGCCAATATGGTTGTTACAGTATATGAACCCAAACAAAGTTTAGCAGTAGTGAGACCTCACTTGTGACTTGTAAATATAGACAGACTGACAAACACAAATAGAAGGAAACAAAGACACTACTCAACACATTCTGCTTTCAGTCACATGTGCATGCGTGTGTATGTTTTAGTTTAGTGTGTACATGTGTAGCCAAGTAAGCTTGTTTTAATGCATTATTGTTTATTTGTAGTAAAAGGCTCATCTTTAACTACAACCTGCACTTATTGTTTAGTTACAAAATCCCTAGTTTCTTTTATTTTCCTGCTTTGGTGTTATCTGAGATGTTAATCAAAAGCCAGGCACATGACCATACTGGTTTGTCTACATCTGTTGCTGTCTGACTCTGCACACTCAGGACTGGTGCATGCTCCTATTTCACACAGTTCTCTTTCAGTTGGCCTTTGTGTGGTATAAACCTAGAAATAACACCATAACAATGGACACCTTTTTTTGTACTAATCAAGGAATTAAGCAGCTTTGTTAAATTTGGTTCCTGGTACCGCCTGTGGTAAGTTAGCTGAACATTAGCGGCCCTGAAAGTGACACTCTCTTTAAAAAGCTTTTATAGCCAAACATGGGCAAATATTCACGCATGTATCTTTGTCTCTCTGCAGGTTAACTGCTGTCATCGTTCGTGGCTGTAAATGTCCTCTGCCATGGCGAAGCGTGAGGCTGGGAGCACCAGCCCTGTGGTGCGCCAGATAGACAAGCAGTTTCTGGTCTGCAGCATCTGTCTGGATCACTACCGCAACCCCAAGGTCCTGCCCTGTCTGCACACCTTCTGTGAAAGGTAACTAACATTTGTGTTTCAATGACAACTGGCAAAAGTCCTAATGACCTATGCTTCCCTCAAACTAAACCAAAGTCTCTGCTCACACCGTGAAGGTGGTACAACACTGTAGCCTTTTCCCTGCCAGTACTTATCCTCCCTTTCTATTACTGAAGAATCCTTGTCATATTTACATGTCTCCTAATAGAGGAACCTCATCTATTGCAAATCCCTGGCCACAATTAAACAGCTCAGAGCACTTCTCCTCACCGACTCCACCGGGATAAGTACATTCCTCAGCATCAGGGACCGTCAACGTCTGAGAAAAGGCTCATTGTTGGGAGACACAATTACAATTCCTCAATCTACAGTTCCTCAGAAAGATGACACCCCCTCAGGCAATACTTACTGGGGCCCTTTTCGTGCCGAGCCAAGCAGAGGAGGCTTTTGGAAAGCTTGTTGTGGGTCACGGTGGGAGAATGAAGAGGGGGGTATGTTGGATAACTGGGATTATGTTTCAAACTGGTTTACTTCTAAACCTACGACCAAACAAATATTTATGGAATAGTTCTGCATAGCCACACAGAGTACGGGATAAATCCTTTTTCCAGGCAGTGTGAGGGGCATTTGCCCACCCGAGGGCAAGTTTAATCCCCGGTTTAACTGGATGGCATGTGATCTGGAGCCCTGCTGAGGTGAACAGATTTTTGTCTGGAGCTATACGTGATGTTGCCAGACAGATGTTTTTTAATACTGGATGGGTTGATGTAGTTTTAGGGGGTTTTAGGGCTGAGCTGGTGTGGTATCACATCTCTTTTAATTCTGCTCCCCTTTTACTCTTGCTGTGATTATCCTGGCTGTGTGCTCATTATTTAGAGATCAGGATCATGAGTTTGCCATATTGGGTTGTGCAACTGCTGCAAATGATGCCAGAATAAATGACGTCTTCCTACAACGGGGGCATGTGGCTACTTGTACTCGTGAGTGCAGGATTTTGTTTAACAAGGAGGAGTGTGGCGCTAGTGCTGTTAGTCAAGTAATCACTGAGGCAATTGACAATTAATCAACAGTTTTGGTTTGCAATTAATTGTTTATTCAGCTAGATTTGCTGCTTTCCTGTTTCACATGGTTGTAAATAAAATATGTCGGGTTTTTGTTTTTATTGGACAAAACAAGTTTGTATTTTCTGACATTTTATGAACCAACAAGTATTCAAGTAATCACAAATTGACGGATTAATCCACAATGAAAGTTATCATTAGTTGTTGCCCCGTCCCAGACCTTTTCACCACATCACTGCTGTGGTCCCAAGCTGGTCGTGTGTCTGACAAAGCAAAAGTAATGGTAGCTTTGTGTCTGGCCTCTCCGGTCCAGCTTTCGCTGCGGGGCCGCAGGTTTCCACCCGGCGCTGCTCCGCCGCGCACACCGGCTGTGACCACTCCGTCCTCCTCATGGCGATTCCCTCATTAACGCTATGGTTCCCTTATAGCATTGGGTTTAAATCTGAAATATTGCCAATTTTCTTTTAGCTTTGACACCAAATCTTCCGCCACTGTCTGGTCTGTCATCTCTCTCTCGTTCCGCGTGTGAAATCTGACTCCTGCTACTCTCAGCTGAGACTCCGTACGGAGCAGATACCTTCAGTTTGTAGCGTCCGTCGTCCGACTATGTATTGATAACACGGCGGTGATATACGAAAATTAACTAAATGGGTTTTATTTATATGAACAAAGCAGAACAAGCTGTGGGCAAGTAATGTAATCGGTATGTGCCCGATCACCGTGTAACACCGTGTACAGTAACACCAGAAACACAGACTACCGCGGCAAGCCTAATAGTAATTTATCCAGGCTTCAGAGCATCACAGCAGTGTTGACAAAGTGGTAGATAGACTTGTTAAAGCTCTCTGTTGTTCTCAAAAGCTAACGACTGCAGTTTACCAAGGCTTGGTTAATATGAGCCAGTCTGTTTTGGTGTTCAGCCAGACATCCTTGTGTACAACAACAGAGACTCATCCTCGACACTGACCTCAGGCTTCTTGCGGCGTCAACCGCCAATTTAGTGATTACAGAAGCTAAAGAACAACAACCGTAGATCACATGCTGGATGGCAGCCGGGCTGTAGGCCAGGAGTGCGGTCGGGTAATCTGCATATTGCAGCTGAACTTTGCTGACTGTGGGTTTGCTTTTGGCTTTAAAGGTTGTCTAATGTTAAATAGATTGCCGCCTAAGGGCAATTGAACCTGCAAACCGTCCTCAGCCTTTAGGGGCCGGTGGGATTGATGTGTGACTGCCGCCAGAATCCAAAACACATGCACACAAACATTCAGGAGCGTAAACAAATACACAAACGTCTCTCTTCTCCCTAAAGTCCTTTGTCTCTTTGCGTTTCTGTCAGGCAGATTGATTTGCCAGAGATTCACTTACTCAATGAGGAAGTGTGCGATTCTTCTCCTGAGGCTGTGGGTTCTGTGGATTGACTTGGATTCACACTTTTCCCCTATTTGTTGTGACAGCAGCACTATTTAGGCACTGTCTTTCAATTCTTGTGATAAGGTGACAGCTCTGTCGCTCTAGTGTCTTCCTCTCCTTCTCTCTCTGCTCTGTTGGTAAATCAAATATGACTTTTAATTTATACACAGAATGATGCAAAAGAATCAAGTAGATTTTATATCCTAATCTTTGCTTTTTCTTTGTTTATTGACTCCCTCCCTCCAGTTGTCTGCAGAACTACATCCCCCCAGAGTCTCTGACGCTCTCGTGTCCAGTGTGTCGGCAGACGTCCATCCTGCCAGAGAAAGGAGTTTGTGCTCTACAGAACAACTTCTTCATCACTAATCTCATGGAGGTTAATCCCCTTTTTTTAATTCAAATCAGACACATATGTGTTAGCCAAACAGGATTTTCAAGTGTGTTAACATGGAACAAAAGATAAACATTAAATTGATTATGAGCTTAACAACAAAGCAAAGATGATTTAAAATAATTACAGGCATGTCTCAAAGAAATAGGTCGGTGGGTCTTTGTACAGTATGTTCCTGTACTGCTGTTTTTCTGAGAACCACTCTTTGTGTTAAACGGAGGGAAGACATTTTTGCAGACTGAGGTCATTGTGAACGGTCGTTTCTTTTTCATGGTGCTTTTTAAGAGTTTGTTTTAAACCCTTTAAACCCTAGGTTTTGTTGTAAGGTTACCATTTGACATGTAGGGGTGATGATTAAGGTTAAAGGAAAAAGTAGCCGTGAGCATGGCTCCTAAACTACCTATGGTAAGGACAGAAGAAATAAATCACCAGCACTCAAAGATAAAGGCTCTTAATAAACTAAGAAGGATTCTTTATCTGTGAGGGCCAGTGATTTATTTCTTCTGTGATGATTAAGGTTACCATTTGGGTATAGGGAATAAATGTATTGAATGGAGGGTGCTCAAATGGATAGAGGTACAAGAATGTGTGCTTGTGTCCTAAACAGAATGAAGTCAGCTACAGACTAAAAGGAATTCAGACAAAGAGAAAAGCATTTGGAGGGCCTACCATACTAGGGCTGCACGATTATGGCCAAAATGATAATCACGATTACTTTGAGAAATATTGAGATCAGGATTATTTATTGATTTTAGGGACAAAATATTTGTATTGCACTTTCGCATTTAAATTAACCGAGCACTGCTTTCACTTCCATGTTGTGCTGCATTCCTGCTAATTAACAACTCTTTCCATCAAAATAAGACTTAAAATAAGGTTCATCTTCACCTGAATTCAGTGCATTTTTCGTTTCGCTCGTCGGCAAAACAAGAAATATATAATATATTACATGCTGTTTATCACATGCTGCCGCTATAGGCGCGCGCGATGGCAAGACAGCTCCCCAAAAGTGACGCCTCGATCATCCCCTGGTGGCTGGCTGTTAATTAGGAAGCACTTGATTTGATAGTTTTCTATGAGCGGAGCACCCATTTTAAACGTCAATATTGCAGTCGATCATGTTCATTTAATTGTGGGAAGTCAAAATCATGATCGGATTAATATTTGTTTAATTGTGCAGCCCTATACCATACCATACCATATATTGTTACCTCCCCGGTTTGATTTTATTCTGGCCAGGGAACTTTTTTCCATGTCATTCGCCTCCTCTCTCTCCCTATGATTCCTGTCGCCTCTCAATTGTCCACTGCCAAATAAGGGGAAAAATGCCCCAAAAAATATTAAAATGGAAAAGAAACAAACCCTTTACAGTAAATAAGAAAAGAAATCATCATCTTACAAGTCTATTAAAAGTATTGAAAAGCAGTATGCTGAAATTTTAAATGTTTTCAACCAGGTCCTTCAACGAGACCCGGAGTGCTCGCGGCCGGAGGCCTGCAGTGTCCTGGAGTCAATCGGCGCTGCAGCTGCGGGGAAGCCCCTGTGCTGCCCAAACCACGAGGGAAAGGTGGGAAGCCCTTTTGTGACGCCTCATTCCAGTCATCACCTCACTCACAAAATTGCCTTACCGCTTTTATTTTTTTAGCAACAATTCATGTAGTAGAAACTGAATATTCAAATGCCTTACTTACCTGCTATGCCCGGCAAGAGTGAATGAGCTTTTTTTTACTCAGTTTGTCTCCCTCTGCAGGTGATGGAGTTCTACTGCGAGTCGTGTGAGACTGCCATGTGTTTGGACTGTACAGAGGGCGAGCACCGGGAGCATGTGACTGTTCCTCTGCGGGACGTCGTGGAACAGCACAAAGCTGCGCTGAAGACACAGCTGGATGCCATACTTAGCAGGTGGGGACTTGATACCTTGATAAAGCTTTCAGAATATTTCCTTCGCATCAGGTGTTTGGAAGCTTAAGCTTTTGGCCCAGATGTGGCATCTGCCATCAAAGATCACCTATGCCACTCGATCCCAATCTGGGGGTCCTGACTCCTAAGTTCCGTGGGGGGCTTTGCGAGGCCTTCTTGATTTTAAGGGGTGTAAGACAACTTTTCTTTGTAAGTAAAGAATTAGAGAAGTACGCAGTTAAAACGTAAACATTGAATTTGTCAAAAAAGAAGCCTATTAAATATGTATGATTGTTAAAAATAAATACATAATACAATGAAGGAAAAAGGTTGGGAACCACTGAACTAAGCTATGCTATGCTGTGTCTGTCATGTCAATATGGTACTGGGTAGAGTGGCAAAAGCCCATTTTCATTAAAGATTAATTGTAGTTTTTGTAGCTTTATAGCTAGTTCTTCATCAGATATTTTTTTCTGTGTCATCTCGCAGGCTCCCTCAGCTAACAGCGTCCATCGAGCTGGTGAGTGAAATCTCCCGGCAGCTGAATGAAAGGAAGAATGAGGCGGTAGCGGAGATTACCAGTACGTTTGAAGAGCTGGAGCGGGCGCTGCATCAGCGCAAGACGGCCCTTATCACAGACCTGGAGAACATCTGCAGCACTAAGCAGAAGGTTAGTTATGTTGCACACATTCATTCACATATAGGGTGCATGCAGTCATGCAGGTGTACTTGCATCTTTTTGTGCACTCATTGGCAGATGCAGAGACACACTCAGTCACTTTCCAAACAAGTAGTCGAGCATAACCTGCCACATGTCTCCCATTCCCATAAACATACTTCTGACTGCTATCTTTTCCACTCCTCTCTCCTCCTCTTCTTGCTCTTTTGTGTCTCTTATCTTCCACTTACCTGAGTGCAGGTCCTGCAGGCCCAGCTTTCATCTCTCCTCCAGGGGAAGGAACACATCCAGAGTAGCTGCAGCTTTACTGAGCAGGCTCTCAGCCATGGGAGTGCTACTGAGGTGGGCTGGCAGATTTTGATTTGTACAAACAGGCTAACAAACAGGTTACAACCATAGACTGTACAAAAGTAAAGCCAAAATATCCCAGATACGGGAGCTGCCGTCTTGAGATATTGACGTAATATGGAGCCAGAGTCTGCGCAGGAGTGATCGGGTGGTGGTGCCGCTGCATCAAGGTCCCTCCCACACACCAACCGAACAAATCGCGAGCCGAGCACGGCCGCAGCTTGCTAGCAAGAGAGAATCACAGCTGTCAATCATGACGTCCCACCTCCTTTTTATAGCATCAAATAACTAATTAAAACCAAACTTATTCGAAAAATTAACACTTGGACATAGATTAGCGTGATAAGAACTACCTAAAATGACGGAAAACATCTTTGGGAAAAATGTATTTGACGTGTACTTTCATTTTTTAGTTTGGCCCATGTCCCATCAGCTAACATAGAGGGGGGTGGAATTTATGACCTCAACTGCAGCCAGCCACCAGGAGGCAATCTAGATGTTTTGGCTTCACTTTTGGAGGGCGGTCATGTCGTCCATCTTTATATATAGTATATGGTTGCAGCACATTGTGAGAATCAGCCAATCAAATGTTTTGTAGTGTGTAGCAGGATGTGAGCTTGACTTTTGCATTAAAAAAACAACTTACAATGTAATATGTGTCTTTTGGAAATGTAGGTGCTGCTAGTTCAGAAGCAGATGAGTGAGCGGGTAACAGCGCTGGCCAAACATGACTTCCCAGAGAGACCACATCAGAATGCACACCTGGACTGTCAGGTATCACCTGTTTTTGTTTTTTTTATTCAAACTATTCCTTTGCTCTTGCTTTCTGACTGATATTCCCACATGGTCTAAAAATGAGGCTTAGTTTTTTAGTTGTGAATTTTCACTTGTTATAAATATGAAATATGAGGTTTGTTTTTCATGTTTTCTTAAAAATGTGGGTGTTTTAAACCTTTTCTAACTTCAGCTTGGGTTGATTGCTGTAGAGAAAAACTGATTTTGTAGAACATAGACACAAAAGTTGGGTTAGTTGGGTCTTTTGACGGCGTCTGTTCCAAAAGAAAATCACAAGCACAGCCTTAATGGTCCATGTTTTTTATTTCAGAATCAGTTTTATTTGCCAGGTACATACATACAAGGAATTTGACTCCGTTTTTATGCATATCTCAATGTACTTACACAGAATGCAAATAACAGCTAGGAACTAGGACAACAAAGTTGGACAGATAAAGGTGAGGAATAGGCAGGACAGTTATGTACACAAGTAGTGAAAAAATAGGTGTATATATAAATATATATGAAAGCACCAATGATAATTAAAAAAAGAATAAAATAAAATATCTATATACAAGTCAAGTGTTCTGGAAGTTGTAAACAATACAAATATTGCAAAGAAATAAATACTGAATGGATATACATGGACTGGATGATTATGCACATTTCATATCTGTTGTATTTATGTCCACCAGACAAGTCCAATTTCATTCTCCTTTTTATTCCGATTTGTTCTTCACCTACTCAGTCCTGAGAAAAATATCTCCCTTTAGTCTTTAGCTTGATAGATGCTTGACTTTCTTCACTAGCCACAGTTTCACCCCAGGCAGGTAGCATATACTTGTCTTATTTGAGCGTTATGGGATTATTTTGTGGTCATTTGTCACCATACATCACATGGAACCAACCATGAAAAAGTAACTTCTTAGAGCAATAAGGGATTATTCAGTGGAAAATATTGTTTATCTTGTGTGCTATTTTGCTCTAGGTGGAGACTGAAGGTCTGCGGCGCTCCATCCAGAACCTGGGAGTTCTCCTCACCACAGCCGCTGTGGCTCACACCTCTGTCGCCACAGGAGAGGGCCTCCGCCATGCAGCAACTGGGCAACACCACACAATTACTGTGACGACAAAAGACAAAGTACGGTCTTTAATAGTTAGCCTCACTGCCATTTTCTACATCTGTAAAGTGAATCTAATGTGTTTATTTGCTTTAGTCTTATACCTAAGTTTAGTTTATTGTTCTAATTCCCACTTCATGCTATTTTTCTCTTGTTCTCTTGCATGAAGTCAGTTATTTTATGGTGGCCACTCTGGTCACCAAGGCAATTAACAGCGATTATTATTATTATCAAAAACAAATCTGTTAGGAGTTTGTGATGTGTCTGCTGTATTGCTTGAACAACAAGATATTTTTTTCTTGTTCTGAAATTGAACCAATGACCTCTCTCTGCAGGATGGGGAGCTGGTGCGAACAGGAAATGCTCTTTTAAAAGCAGAGATAACGTCTGCTGACGGGAGCCGCATTGCAGAGGCGGATATAGCGGACAATAAGAACGGGACATACGAGGTGGGCTACACGTTACGCTCTGAGGGAGAGTACTCTTTCGCTCTGTTGCTGTACGGCCAGCCGATACGTGGCAGCCCGTTCCGCCTGCGGGCGATCAAGCCCTCGGATGTGCCACAATCTCCAGATGACGTGAAGAGGAGGGTGAAGTCTCCCAGCGGAACGGGGGGCCACATACGGCAGAAAGCGGTGCGTCGACCTTCCAGCATGTACAGCACCACCAAGAAAAAGGAGAACCCCATTGAGGATGAGCTCATCTACAGAGTGGGTAAGAGATGACCCATCCAGGAGAGAAGGGCCATACACTGTACATGTCAAACCAAGTACCCTGTAGACATTAGGCTTGTCATCACTGCAAACTAGTTTCTAAGCCATACCACAAGTTTTTAGATCAACTTGCTGTGACTTGATAGAAGATGTTTCATCCAGAAAAAAAACACACTGACAAGCTACAGTATGTTGTCGGAAGATAAAACATAGAAAACAAATATGGATGTAATGGGGAGAATTTGGTGTTTGCTTACTTAAAATGTTGACTCTCAGGTTTTGGATGTCAGTGTCCCTGCCATGCAAAGATACATTCTCACTGTGAAGGATTGCCTCTCTCAAGCAGGTCTTTCAATTCTTTGTCAGTTCATTTTTTAACGGTACTGACATGAACCGAAACCTGCATTTGCCTGGAAGGTAGAAAACCAATTTGAACACTTAAGTTGTTATGCTTGAAAAATGATCAGTAGTATATGCAATTTTTAGTCCAAAACCACTGGTATGAGCCTTTATTACACACTGAGACAAAGGTTAAATTATGAAATTGCACATTAACTGAGTGTGTTATTATTTATTTGTCAGGTTCCCGGGGCAGAGAAAAAGGGGAGTTCACAAATCTGCAGGGAATCTCAGCCTCTTGTAACGGCAGAGTGGTGGTGGCTGACAGCAACAACCAGTGCATACAGGTGAGACAGACACAGAGAGGAAAATGCATGTCAGTGCAACCATGATGCATTTGTGATCAAATATAATAGGAAAATACTGTTGTAGTACTGTGATTATGACACATTCCACTCAAAAGGGGCTCTTTGATTAAAACCAATTACAGGTATTCTCCAATGATGGCCAGTTTAAGATGCGCTTTGGGGTCAGAGGTCGGTCTCCGGGACAACTGCAGAGACCGACAGGCGTCACTGTTGATATGAACGGTGACATTGTGGTGGCCGACTATGACAATCGATGGGTCAGCATCTTCTCCTCTGACGGCAAATTTAAGGTGAGATCTCATAGGTTGATATTAGGTTACATTTTTTTTATTACCATACTATGATTTTTTTCATGTTTTTATTACATATTATACTGGGACATTTTTATGACCCTTTTTGACCTGCTGGCTTTTTTCAACATACCATACTTTGACTTTTATCAACTTACTGTCCTTTGACTTTTTTTATGACTTGTGATTTTTTTGACATAAAATTACTTTTTTCGACATACTATACTACAGAATTTTTTTATGACTTATCAACTTTTTTCGATGTACTATACTATGGCTTTTTTATGACCTAATATACTGTGATATTTGAAATCGCATTTTTAGAGCATACTATGACAATTTTATGAATTTTTTCAACATACCGTATTATGACTTTTTATGATTTTTTCCAAAAATACTATACTATGACCTTTTTCGACTATTATCTACATACTTTACTATGACTTTTTTTTATATATTTCCGACAAACTATACTCTGACTTTTTTTGACATACTATATGACTTTTTTAATTTTTTCGCCATACTGTACTTTGACTTTTTATGGCGTACTATACTAAACATGTGCTATAATTTTTTTTTAAATACTATACTATGACTTTATGAGCTTTATGGACATACTGACATTTTTATGACTTTCTTTGACATACTATACTGTGATTTTTTTTTATGACTTTTAAAATACGGTATGACTTTTTATGATTACATATTATACAGACTTTTTACGACATTTACATGACCTACTATGCTATGGCTTTTTTACGACAATATACTGTGACTTTTTTTATCACATTTTTATGGCATACTATATGACAATTTTATGATTTTATTTTTACTTTTTTCGACATACTGTACTATGACTTTTTTAATTTTTTTGACATACTATACTGTGACTTTATTTATTTTACATGCTATACTATGACTTCTAATTTTTTCGATATACTATACTATTACTTTTTTATTTTTTTCGACATATTATGGCATATTACACTATGACTTTATGACCTTTTTTGACATATACTACACTATGACTTCATTGACATTTTTTCGACATACTATACTCTGGCACGGCTGGTAAATTCAATGTCTTTCACGTTTTTCTTTACCTGCTAAAATCTTCTTCGTCTTCCTCCCTCGCAGAATAAGATTGGCGCAGGCCGGCTCATGGGTCCTAAAGGTGTGGCTGTGGACAAGAATGGACACATCATCACTGTGGACAACAAGGCATGCTGTGTCTTCATCTTTCAATCTAATGGGAAGTTGGTGACTAAGTTTGGAGGCAGGGGGACGTCTGACAGACAGTTTGCAGGTGAGAAGGAGGCCTCAATGTAACGAAAGTCCTGTTTTTAACAATGCTCTCTCTTTTAATGACGTGATCTGTCAGTGGGGCAGTAGTGTCTACTGACTTTTAATGTAAATCTGTCATGATATTTCACATATTTAGCATAATATGACAACATGAAATATCACATGGATACTATATATTATTTGGGATTTTTAAAAACATAAATACAGTAAATAAGACTAGCAAGGAATAAAATCAATACATGGTTTTGTTGAAACCTTTACCACCAGTTTGAGAAAAACAATGTACTCTTGTGCTCTCATTCTGTCTGAATATAGACCAATGCATTGCATCACATGTTGTATTCTATTTAAAAATGTAAGACTGTATATACTTGTAGGCAAAAACCCCAGGCGATGCAGTGGCCCCCTGCTCCCCCCATAAACAACGCCTGTGCGGACCACCCTACTCTATTTTCTTCTTTGCTTATCCTTCATCTCTGACTACCTATTTTCCTTTTTTTCTGTTCTTCCTCCTGTTTTTCAATCCAGAAAAACTTGGCCCAAACTTTAATAAATCTGGCTCAGTGTTCAGTAAGTACTAAGTGTGGCCTTGCTGCAACCTTAATCCCACAGTGCAGTGCCCTCTGTCTAACCCAACTCCCTGATCATGTGTCTGCCCTCCTGAGAGCTCAGATTGTTGACAAATCAAAGCTGTGCCTGTACAATAATAATCAGAAATACAAGTACAGTACATGCCATTGTAATAATCACTTGCTATTACAATAAGGAACATTTTGTCATGTGCATTGTGGTTTTTGTGTCAATGGTTAGTGTGAATGATTTTCACTGAAACTAACCGATGTTCCCCGTTTGCTACGAGACAATCAGTGTTGGAAGCCACCGAGCTAATTAGTGGGTAACTCCGCCAATAGGTTTCACGTCACATTAATAGCTACTCATGATACATTTTTTTTTTAAATCCGTCAGTGTTTATGGTGAATCTCAGAGCCTTATAATCTAATTTAGAGTTTTAGTACTGTTTTGACATTCTGAAAAAAACGGGAAAACAATTGTAACTCGCATTAAAGCATCTAATGCATGAAAACAATGCAATCAAACTAATCCAGGCAAATCAGAACAGCTAACCATCTGATTAAACAAGGTTTTGTGATTGTAGCTGAAATTTGTATTTCAACAGCCCACTAACAGTAAACGAAATGGTGTAAACTACAGGAATCTGTTTCTGTTCCAAGTACAGCAAAGTTCACATTAACCTGCCTCTCTCTCCTTATCCAGGTCCGCACTTTGTTGCAGTGAACAACAAGAATGAAATTATTGTGACCGATTTTCACAATCACTCTGTAAAGGTAAGACATACATTGTCCTGCACTCAAAATATTAATTACTTCAAGCATAAGTAGTATACTTTCAGTTTGATGCATTCAATTTATTTTATTTTTGTATAGCGTCAAATCACAACAGAAGTTATCTCAAGACGCTTTATATATAGAGCAGGTCTTAGACCGTACACCATAGTTTAGAGACCCAACAAGATCCACCAAGCACGCTGTGGCCAGGAACAGAACCGGGTGGGCGGCCATCTGCAGAGAGAGAGAGACATAGTGAGTGAGAGACAGACGAAGAGAAAGAGGGACAGACGGAGAGTGAGGGGGAGAGAGGGAGAGACAGAGTGAGGGAGAAAGAGAGGGACAGAGTTAGTGAGGGAGAGGGGGAGAGAGAGAAACAGAGTGGGACAGAGGGAGAGGAAGAGAGGGACATAGTGAGGGAGAGACAGAGTTAGTGAGGGAGACAGAGTGAGGGAGAGACAGAGTGAGGGGAAGAGAGAGAGGGACAGAGAGAGAGGGGGAGAGAGAGAGAGAGACACACAGAGAGAGGGAGAGACGGAGGGAGAAAGAGAGGGACAGAGACAGTTAGTGAGGGGGAGGGGGAGACAGAGAGAGTGAGGGAGGGAGAGGGGGAGACAGAGAGTGAGGGAGAGACGGAGGGTGAGGGAGAAAGAGAGGGACAGAGTGAGGGAGGGGAGAGAGAGAGAGTGACAGAGGGAGGGTGAGGGAGAGACAGAGTTAGTGAGGGAGAGGGGAAGAGAGAGACTTAGTGAGGGAGAGACAGGGAGAAAGAGGGACAAAGACAGAGTTAGTGAGAGGGACAGAGTGAGGGGAAGAGAGAGAGGGACTTAGAGGGGGAGAGAGAGTGAGGTAGAGAGAGGGAGGGAGAGACAGAGTGAGAGAGGAGAGAGAGACAGAGAGAGGGAGAGGGGGAGAGAGAGACAGAGGGAGAGAGACGGAGGGACAGAGTTAGTGAGGGAGAGTGAGAGAGAGACGGATAGAGGGACGGAGGGTGAGAGAGAGACACAGAGTGAGGGAGAGAGGGAGAGTTAGTGAGGTAGAGAGAGAGGGAGACGGACAGAGTTAGTGAGGGAGAGAGAGACAGGGAGAGGGGGAGACAGAGGGGGAGAGAGAGAGACAGAGTTAGTGAGGGAGAGGAGAGGGAAAGAGAGACAGAGAGTGAGAGGGAGAGAGAGCGAGAGAGAGTTAGTGAGGTAGAGAGAGGGAGGGAGGGAGACAGAGGGACAGAGAGAGGGAGAGACAGAGAAAGAGAGGGACAGAGTTAGTGAGGGGAAGAGAGACAGTGAGAGAGTGGGGAAGAGAGAGAGACTTAGTGAGGTAGAGAGAGGGAGGGAGGGAGACAGTGAGGGAGACTGAGGGAGAGACAGAGTGAGGGGAAGAGAGAGAGGGAGAGACAGAGACAGAGTGAGGGAGAAAGAGAGGGACAGAGTTGGAGGGGGAGAGAGACAGAGGGAGAGTGAGGGAGACTGAAGGAGAGACAGAGTGAGGGGAAGAGAGAGAGAGACTTAGTGAGGGAGAGGGGGAGAGACAGAGGGAGAGGGGGAGAGACAGGGAGGGAGAGAGACACGGAGGGTGAGGGAGAAAGAGAGGGACAGAGACAGAGTTAGAGAGAGGAGAGAGACACGGAGGGTGAGGGAGAAAGAGAGGGACAGAGACAGAGTTAGTGAGGGGGAGAGAGAGACAGAGAGAGTGAGGGAGACGGAGAAAGAGAGGGACAGAGGGAGAGTGAGGGAGGGAGAGTGAGGGAGAGGGGAAGAGAGAGGGAGGAGAGAGACAGAGAGGGGAAGAGAGAGGGAGGGAGTGAGACAGAGAGAGTGAGTGAGGGAGAGAGAGGGACGGGGAGAGACAGAGGGAGAGAGACAGACAAAGACAGAGTGAGGGACAGAGACAGAGTGAGGGAGAGAGAGAGCGAAAGAGACACAGAGTGACAAGCCATAATGATAGCCCAGCAGCTGTAATAACTAATACAAGTAGGACTAATAACACAAAACCAATAGTATGCATGTATTCTGTATATAATTTATGCCGATTGAATATATCAAAGTGCTCATGGATACGTAGAGAAAATGTGTGTTTTACTCACTTTATGTCCCAGGTGTACAATGCAGATGGAGAGTTCTTGTTCAAATTTGGCTCTCATGGTGAAGGCAATGGCCAGTTCAATGCTCCCACTGGTGTGGCCGTAGACGCCAACGGAAACATCATTGTAGCTGACTGGGGAAACAGCAGAATACAGGTGAGACAGGCGATATTCAAAAGGACACATTTTATATTGAAAATAATAAGCACAGCAGCTTGAAACCTGCAGAGTATTTTGTTATTGCTACCACTATAGTTTGTTTCAACATAACCTCCAACCTTTGTACTTTTCTATTTCAGGTGTTTGACAGCACAGGCTCCTTCTTATCTTACATCAACACCTCAGCAGACCCGCTGTACGGCCCCCAGGGCCTCGCCCTCACCTCAGATGGACATGTGGCTGTTGCCGACTCTGGAAACCACTGCTTTAAGGTTTACAGATATCTGCAGTAGGCTGAGGAAAGACATCGCCGACGCAAACCCCGCTTAGACAAATGAACGTCACGTACTGCTTGTGGACATAGAGCTGCAACGTGCCTGCACACTTTACAGTGGTTCCACAAATGAACTTCATTTTGATTTTGTCTGTACATATTTTAGAAAATCTAATATTCAGAGCTTCAGACAAAGAAATCTGAGAAAAAATGTTTACATGAAAAACTCCAAATTTAGTGTAATTAAAATGTGTTTTAAAGACAATAAACTACTTATCCCAAAAACGATTGCAAGAAGTGACTCTGAGGAAAAAATAAATCTTAAGAGACTATCCTGGTGAAATAAAGGTTAAGAAAGAAATTTTATTTCACAAGCATCCAAGGAATAAAACATCCCGTAATTAAATATTTCCCTATTTGATCACTCATGGTCTGTCTACCAGAAGTGTTTTTAACCAAAACCAAATTAATTTCTGGAACAAGGCATTGCAGCTGTATTTCTCACCAGTAGATAGCCCGCCAGTCTGAAGTTGGTGATTCACTGCAATCTTTTGGGGCAATGCAGATCGGCTACACTCCCAGCAACCAGCAAGCAAAGCGAGACACGGACGCAGAAGTGTACTACCTGTTTCCTGATGATGCTTTGTGATTGAAATAACAATGCTCAGGCCTTTCCTTGAACACCGTTGCATGTTGGTGTGCTCCAAAAAAAATGACCCTGTCATCACTGCCTTCAATTTCACATCAGTAAACACAACACATGCAGACAGGAATGTGTTGTTTTAAAAAGGAATTGTTTCTTATTCTCATTTTGCACCTCATCACTCTGACAAGATCCCTGCACATGGATGTAGAAATGGATATAGATTTTTGTTTTCTTTTAAGACATAAGATGAGTTGACCTATATGCACATTTTTTTTATTTTGGTACCCAAAGACAAGCACAACAGTTAATAGAAAAAGGTTTTTGAACACATCTAGCTAATCGTTTTCTTCTATTAACCAAAACAAACTTATTATATCTGACCCCACTAGTTCTTGCACTTTTGTGTATTCATATCTACAACCTAATGTAGTTGTACATACTGTGCATATTAAGGTGTACATGGATTTGATGTCCATGTTATTTCACTATATAGCCTGCTTATTACAGCACTTACTGAATCAACACTGGAGCATATACTAATACAGTAGAAGGTCATGCCAAGTAGTAGCCAACTGAATGACTTGCAAACATCAATGGAACAAAGTTGTATACACATTATTTGCGTTTTTTTTTTTTTTCCAAAGGACTTAATTTATTTTTTCTTTTCTTTTCTACATAATTTGTTCTACAAATTATTTTTCTAATTGGTGCATTTGAACTGTCTCCTCTTTGCCAAACATCTTCGTATATAGGCCTTGTAACTACTTGTAGCACTGAAAGCCGTTCTCTCGTTTGCCTCTTCCCAGAGCTCACATCCAGTTAAACAGTAACTTTTCCTTCTGCCAAAACGTATCGTTGTAAGTTGTTGTTGAACATTGCACAAAATACAAATATTATAAGAGTTATATAGTTTGCAAGAGTAATATATTCTTCTGTGTATAGCCTTTTAACATAATCACAAAGTTTACTGTATATTACAATCGCATTCTTGTTGTAGCTGACAAGCACCTTTATCATGGGTTTTTCCAGTATTTGTTTTTATTTGCTCAGTGTTTTTGAAGGTTTTCTGTCGCTCCTTGAGAACACAACACCAGCTGAAACCAGAAAGTTTTTCACCTGTATTTTATGAATAAACTGTCTGTGCCCGATAATTGATCTGTAATCCATTCCGTCTTCCCAATTTAATAGAAAACTCTCTATAATGACAGATTTAGTTGACTTTCCTCCTCCATAAATCAGACCCCTGTGTTCCTATGGTTTTATTTTGACGTCTGTGTCTCACCTGTAACTGTCACTGACCCACTCGTCTGTGTGAAATAAAGGAAGCACATATAAATTAAATGGTATATCAACCATCTTGTGTATCCTACGGTGTATACTACAAGAGGCCGGTCTTACAAGAAGTAATCACTACATTTATGTAATCATGGCAAAGGTATGATTGTAAATATTAAAGAATTACACTAAGAACTATTGTGCAAATGCTCTGTTTTGTATAACAGGATTTCAGTTAATTAATCAATGCCTCCGCTTTTTTTCAACATACAGTACGAGTACTTTTTAAAAAAAATTTGACAAACTACTATAACTTTTTTTCGACGTACTATACTATGACTTTTTTCAACATTATACTACTGACTTTTTTTCGACATACTATAAGTACTTTTTAAATTCTTTTCAACATACTATTCTATGACTTTTTTCGATATGCTATAACTTTTTCTTTTGACATGATTTACTATGACTTTTGTTTCAACATACTATATGACTTTATTTTTTGGAAATACTATACTGATTCTTTTAAAAAACATTTCAACATACTATTCTATGACTTTTTTTCGATATACTATGGCTTTTTTTTCTTTCAACATACTATAACTTATTTTTTCGACATACTATACTATGACTTTTTTTTCGACATACTATACTATAACTTTTATTCCACATACTATACTAGTACTTTTCTTAAATTTTTTCGACATACTATACTGATTCTTTTAAAAAACATTTCAACATACTATTCTATGACTTTTTTGACATACTACACTATGACTTTTTTTCAACATACTATACTATGACTTTTTTAATTTTTTTTATACATACAATACTATGACTTTTTTTTTACTACTATACTATGACTTTTTTTTTTAAATGTCGACATACTACACTATGACTTTTTATGACCCTCATAAGGCATACTATATTATGACATATTTTATGACATACGTTACTATGACAGTAATAACGCAACTCTCACCTTGGCCACTGACCGTTTTCCATCCTGCCCTTTGGGTAGCGCTACAGGACTCTCCGTTCCACGATCAGCAGGCTCAGCAACAGCTTTCTCCAAACAGTTGACACCTCGAGGAACTCTGCACCTTTTTGAAAGCAACCATACACACTGTTAAAACGGTTCATACTACTCATATTGTATGTATGCAGTGTATTCATAACCATGCTATGACTTGACTTTTTCGACATACTATACTGTGACTTTTTTTTTCTTCTTCAACATACTATACTATGACTTTTCTTTTTTTCTTCAACATACTATACTATACTGTGACTTGTCTTTCAACATACTATACTTTTACTTTTTTCGACATACTATACTATTACTTTTTCTTTTCTACATACTATGGTTTTTTTTCGACATACTATACTATTACTATTTTTAATTTTTTCGACATACTATACTATGACATTATACTATGACTTTCATGACTTTTTTCCACATACTGTACTATGACTTTTCTATGTACTTTTTTAATGGCATACTATACTATGATATTTTTTATGACATACTACATGATGACATTTTTAATCAATTTTTTTACGATATACATATACCAACTTTTTTGACATATTAAACTATGACTTCTTAATGATTTTTTTTAACATACTATACTATGACTTTATTCAACACACTATACTAAGAAATTTTGTATGACACTTTTTTATGACATACTATAGTGTGACATTTTTAATCAATTTTTTTACGATATACATATACCAACTTTTTTGACATATTAAACTATGACTTCTTAATGATTTTTTTTAACATACTATACTATGACTTTATTCAACACACTATACTAAGACATTTTGTATGACACTTTTTTATGACATACTATAGTGTGACATTTTTATGGCCTACTTCATACCAGCATTAAGATATTCAACATGGTGAACAAAGACATTCAATCGTGACTTTGAAAATATACGGCGTCATTCGGTTCAAATAATTGCCACGTCATATAAATACTTGTAAACGTGCATCAAAGGATAAATTTTTCTTTTTCACTTCTGATAATCTGCTCTTTGTTCAGATCCATAAACCACGAGTTCCCCGAGTCAATATCCACCAAACATAATTTGTTATCCATCCAGTGAAGTGCTGGTGTGCCTACAGAATGCTTTTCAAATTGTTATAATGGCTTTCAGACTTGTAGCTGGTTATACACTGTAAGCTCAATGCAGTGCTTGAAGTGGGCCAGTACAGGTGGTGAGAACGAGGATGCTGTAATCTATCAATACAATGTTCACGTCCTTTTTGTAAAATAATTAGTGAACTGTTCGTCACAACTTTTTTTTTTTTTTTTTACAAATGTAATTCATGATGCATTATTTAAACAATTTCTGAATTTGCTCTTCTGATTTACAGAATATGATTTTACAGGGCAAACATTTCCAGAAGAATTGAATGTTCACACGAAGGCTGTGATAAATAAAAAAAAATAATAATTTAATAAGCAATAATAACGGTTGTAATGGAAAATTACTATGTATGTAACGATGTCTCTTTATGCAACAGTGGAAAGTTACTGTCTGTGTGCTCTTTGTCTCATGTAGTGGGAAATAACTGGGTATTGACTTTTACTTGGACACTGTCTGAGTAAAACAACTCCTTATCTGTGTAAAACAACTCCTTTTCTCACAGTCCCTGCTGTAGAGTTCTATATAATCACATTGTAATAATCTCCTGCAGTGCACTCTTCTGCAGACTTTGTGTGACTCTGTATAACCAGTGCCTCTTCTTGCAAGAATAAAATACAACAAAGACATTACATAGTTTTAAGTCAAAAACCTTCAAAGGTTCTTGGGGGAGGACCCCCAAACCTAATCTCCTAGTAGTACCTTTTTATTCATTGTTGTGGAGAGATACTATAGGCTACAAATAACACAGAAAAACACTTTAAGTATTAGCACTATAAACAAACACACCACCTTAACTCTGTAATGTTCCAGTTGGAATATTATTGGAGGCCAACTATAGAGGTCGCATAGCCCAAGTATAATAATAGTAATAAAACAACAGCTGATTATGACTGACACAGTATAACATGCTTAAAGAAATAAACAAAACAAAAAAATATATATATATATTATTATTATTAATATTTTAATTTGTATTATATAAAAATTGAAAGTAGGAAAAGCACAGGTATTACTAGTAACACTAACGCCCAGTGAGAGTGACACTGAGTCACCATGCACAACACCGGGAACCCTGAAATCAAAGCAGCTAAATTAAATTCAGCCATCATTCATTTCAATATTTGTACGTGCATGTCAATATGTCTTCCGTGAAAAAAAAACCCTATAATATCCACAGTAGCTTATTATGCATCACTTACCTGTTGTTAGTTGGGTTGATTGAAGGTCTGGGGTTGGTTGGGTTGCAGCATGCTGATGTGCAGCACGTTACGCTCGTAACTAAATAAACGACGCCTCCATCAAAGTATTCACAAACTGACGCCTTAGCTCAACATCAATACACTAAAGCGAAAACAAACTTAATCTTCTTTGCATATAGCTTTTGCTTGGGAGCGACCGGTAAAAAAAACAATTCCTTCTCGGCGTCCTCATCACACACACCTGTGTCTGATTCATGACCAAGGTGTCATGGCGGGTGCGCAGTGATTGCGTCACTTAAACTAAAACTGCGACGCCTTGTAGTTCTTTTAATACATCCATGCTTGTAGTTCTTTAACAAAACAAACAAACATGGCTCCTACATACTATATAATGACATTTTTATGGCATACTATACTATGACTTATATTACTTTTTATGGCATTCTATACTATGACATCTTTATGTTATACAGTACTATACTATGACATTTTTATGACATTTTTTAAAGGGATATTATACTGCCATTTTTTGTAATACTATGCTTGGACTTTTTTTTATTACATTTTATGGCATACTAGGCTATAATATGACATTTTTATGACATACTATAGTATGAGATTTTTATAACATACTACATTACAACATTTTTATGGTATACTATACTATGATATTTTGTATGACTTTTTGATGTCATACTATATTATGACTCCTTTTATGACATTTTTATATTTATTATCACTTTTTCATGATATACTATATATGACATTTTTTATGCTAAAGTATACTATCACGTTTCAAATAAAAACTCTAAGATGACTTCATCTTGTTTCTTTGGTAGCAATGTGATTTTTAGATCTTACGGCATTTTTGCTTCATCTTCTTTATATAAACATCGTCTCATTAAAAAAGACTTCCTCCCATAAAATGTTTACTGTTTTTAGCAGAATTAGCACAAATATTCTTTTTAAAGATACTGAATGTTACTGCAAAAATCAGATATCGGCATCTTCACTGTATAACTGCCAAAATCTGCATCTATCTTTAGAGACTTTTATCTGTAACCCAAATGAGTCATAAAAGACTGACGTTCAGAATCTGTTGCATAAGGTCACACAAGCAGCCATTACAATTTGTGCTCATTATAATGCTGAACTGTTGTGTCCTCTGTCGAGGAAGAACCCAGGCATTGCCATGGATACAAGTTGTCCCACCAGTGTGTAGAGCCAGGCACCCAGTAGTGCAGCTTAAACATAGTTTTTATCAGTCTAATGAGTAGACAATATTCCAGAAAGAATGTCACTAACTGAGTCATTACCAGAGCAGGAGGAGGAGAGAACTCATTTTTCTCACCTCCTCCTTAAATGTTCTGGCAGTATGAAAACTGAATCGGCAACACCAAACTGTCTCAGAAGGTTAAATGAGAATGTTGGACCAGAATAGTAAACAGGGAGCAACAGCACTATTAAAAAGCCTCTTAAACAAAAAGAAGTCCTTAACAGGAATTTTCACAAATCAAAGTTCAACAACTTGGTTGTTCAGGTGTAAAAAATCAAATCATTTAACAGCTAGTGCAGCCACTAAACTCAGTTTGAGAAGGAAACGATGAATCAAGTTCAATAATTTGATGCAGCAAAGTGGCAAAAACTAGGGCTGTCAAAGTTAACGTGATAACGCATTTACACAAATTCGCTTTAATGCCACTAATTTCTTTGACGCAACTTGCTTTCGGAGGTTGTAGCGGGCTCAGTTTTAAAGCTGTCATCATATGAAACTAGAAAACCTAACGTTACCAACCATGTCATACTAGCTTGTTGCAAAAAAATAAATAACGCTCCAAACTTAAGCTAAATTTTGGCAAGGAAAAACTGGCATGGCAATTTTCAAAGGGGTCCCTTGACCTCTGACCTCGAGATATGTGAATGTAAATGGGTTCTATGGGTACCCACGAGTCTCCCCTTTACAGTGTTGGATTTATTATGTACAAAAGTGCTTACAATGACCTGAAATAACCTGACTGTTGGATTTGTTGTGCATGGAAGTGATTGCGAGGAAAGGGAGGAGACAGGTGCTGTTCTTTTTGCAAGGTCAAGAAGAGGAAGGAGTCAGAAGGAGATAACAAAGAAGAAAATATGCAGCAAAAACATCACGTGCCATAAGCTCATGAATATTACTATTGTGTAAACCATGAATAGGCTGGATCAGGGATAGCTCGGGGTTCAGACTTCACGAACTGACCCATGCACTGTATGTTGTCAGGGACACGTTGATTGGATCCAGATATCTGTAAACTCTTATTTTACTTATGCAACATTGATTGTTCGGAATAAATTGAATCATTATGCTTTAACTCATCTGTTTGGAAATTCTCTTTGTCACACAAGATTAACTAACACGTAACTGGGCCTTGACCTCTTGGAGGTAGAAGGCCAGTTCCTTCAACAGACATGCACACTTTATGATAATCACATGCAGTTTTAGGGCAAGTCATAGTCAAGTCAGCACACTGACAGCTGTTGTTGTCTGTTGGGCTGCAGTTTGCCATGTTATGATTATGACGAAGTTGAATTTCTAATGCAGGTTTTGACTTTACTAACTGAGGGCAAACAAATTAGATTTTAAAACCAAATTACTTGCCAGTGATACATTTAAGTGTACCCATAGCTAATACATTTGTTAGTTTGTTTTTATATCACCCATATAGACTGGCCCTCTTATGAAAAGAAGGGTAATAACACTGAGCAAAGTGGGTACAGCAAGTGGATAGTAGAAGCTTTAAGGAAAATAAAACAGTTCTTTTTCCTCTTTTAATCTTATTGTAAAGTCTGAGAAACACTAAGCACATTTATAGCAGGTGAAAGGGCTACAAACAGGGACTACCAAAATAACTGTATCTCACATCTTATCAAGACACAGCCCGAACACTGCTAAGCTGAATACATGAATGAAAATCAGCAATGAAAAGTATGTATAGGTATAAATGAGGTAAACCATCTTAGACAAAACATTTATCAGCAAATAATCAAAGTTAAAGAGCACAGAGTTTTGCTGTCCTAACACGTGAACATCTTAGGTGTCTGAAAATAAACACAAAAAAAGGAGCAACTTGCGATTGGCTGTAGCGAGGCCGTTCACAAATATTATCACTGATCATGCCGTTAAATGTTTCTACTAAGCTCCTCAATAAGATCATTTGAAAAAATAAAATATCACCGTACGACCCTGTAAGATGGCAAACACCTCACTTGCAGGTCCATAACTGCACAAGCAAAAAAATAACCCATAAAGATCATCTCAAATAAAACAATGTTTAAAATCATAAGTTTATGAAGGAAGGAAAAAAATATATAGAATTGTCCAGATACATGTATTTTCACATTCAACATCAATAATGAAAAATTGAAATCACACTGGACCGAGTTGGATAACAGACCTAAAAACACGTCAGGACCAACTCAACAGCTAGTAATTAATAACCTAAAGCAGGATTATTTAAAGGAATAGAATTAAGTAAACAAAAAAACATGTAATAAAACTTTCATTCAGGTTTACATCCATAAGTTCACATTTTAGTTAAGTCCACCAGGCTGTTAAATGTCTACCCGTTAAGTGACAACATACTGGAGGACATGGCTTTAAATCTTAACAATTTGCTGTTTGAATATTTGAAAATTGTTTAGCTTTGCTGCTCATTTTCAAGCAGACTGGAAAAATATTTCTAAAATACCTCTAAACAAAATACAACATCCTGCCTTCAGTATTACTGCTCACAAAAAAAGAAGCTGCAAAAATGTGACTCAAGAGCAATATACAGAGGAATTTGCAGGTGTTAACAATGTACAGTGTTAAAAAAGGATAAATAAAAGGCGATTTTAAAAAGGTTAATGATAAAATTAACGTTCACAAAACAAACAACCCGAGCCATTCCTTCCTGGGAAGTCTAATTATTTGTCTGGGAGCTGAAATCCCAGTACAAGTTGGCCAATTTCAGTCAAATAATCCTGATAAATATCAGCACTGAACGGACTGTTCTGTCTAAAATTAATGAGGGAATCTTAACTGTCAACAACTATCAATGTGATAACAATGTCATATTTACTTCAAGTTCTACCCAACAAGGCAACGGCACTGACCCTGCTTGGCAAAAACACAGCCAATATGAGTTAATGTCTGTACTTATGGCATAGTGGTTGCTAATAGGATAAGAGGTGCTCTAATCAACAAGAGCATCTGCATCCCAGCAGACACAGTGATTCAGACAACAAAGCACCTCTCCAAACCCCCGGCCACAATAGTCAGGGGTATAAGCCTACAGTGTGTGTCTAGGTTGGACGATAACAAATTTTAAACCTCGAAATATGAGAAAAAATTAAGCTCTCCATTATAGCTGTGACGAGACACCTGGTAACTTATTTTCTAACACCAGCGAGACCAACAAGTAACAGCTCAAATGCACACAGAACCTGGCTCCAAGGGTCACCCTGTCACTCCAGCCTGGTCTCAGATAAACCAGCAAATCTGAAAACACTGGCAACGCATGAGTTTACCCTTAAATAAGTAGATTTAAACACTCATCACAGCGCTCTCAGTAATAGTGGCATATCTGCAGCCTGCTGCATGGATCATTCTTCCCTGGGCTGAAGAAAGGATAGACGGGCTCTTCAAAGCAGGTGTCAAACATGTACAATCTCTTCATTGTGACGGCGTCGTAGAAACTAAGGCGCCCGTTGTCGTAGTCCAGGAACACGCCGACCCGAGGGGAGTTCCAGTAGTCGGCGACGGGGATGCGGCCGTCCTCTCCGTTGGCGTACAGCCGGTCCTGCAGAGACAGGCTCCAGTATCCCGAGGAGGGAGTGAGGCTGACGAAGCCCTTCCTGTTGCTGCCTTCGGTGGTAACTCCCAGGTACCACACACCTTTGTCCTTCACGTCCACCTCCCAGTAGTGCTGGCCACTGGCGTACTGGGCTGTGGCGAGGACACCACAGAAGCGAGTGAAGCGGGCTGGCAGGTCCGGTTCCTGGTTACGAACACGGCCCTCCTCCACTTTGGTGTCGAAGTCTGAGATGACCAGGTTCAGGTGAGCCGTGTCCGGGTCTAAGGTGAGGTTCTGAGGCACTACACAGTGAGAGATGGGGAGAGGTTAGGTCACATTGCTTTAAGATTGGGCTGAAGCTGGTAGTACGTTGGGGAAAAAAGAAGAAAAGATTTATCCAGTTTGACGTTTTTGTCCAAGTATAGGCTGACCAGCCAGCATTAGATTGTTTCTATTGAAATATAAAGCGAAAAGCTGTATTGGGTTAAGCTGCCTTTACATGATAAGAACTTTGCTCTTCGCTCACCACAAGGTAGGGCGCGGAGCCTTGCAAGAGGCAAAGCGCAGCGTGGGTATAATACGTCATCAAAATGTGCGCAAGGAACGCCATTCAGCATTTCTGCAACAACAATAGTTGCAGCTGTTATTTCATTGAAAGGTCAGCCGCAACCAAGGTCAAAGTTGAAATAATTTCAATTTACCACACCAAGGGTAGCGCTTCGGTCTAGTTGATAGGGCTGCACGATTAAGGCCAAAATGATAATCCCAATTATTTTGATCAATATTGAGATCAAGATTATTCATTGATTTTAGGGACAAAATATTTTGACCTCATAGGAAAACAATGGCATAGCCAGCGCAGAGCGATTTGACTGCTGATCATGTGTGGGTGGCTTTAAATAGGTGTAACGCATGCATAAAACATGTTACCTTTGCACATACAAAATCCTACATTGGATGCAACTTAATTTTTTCTAATAGCAACTTATTAGAAAATCAGTTTAAACACAACTTTTGTGTATTCCGCCAGTCTTAGACCTCACATTGCAACACATTTGACTGTCCAGTGCATGCTTATGTTTATAGAGTAAACTCACTGGTATGCAGCACGTGCATCATCTTCTTCCACATGATAAGCTGGAAGGGCCCTGAGAAGTCTGTGAATTCAGTCGGACAATTAACCGTTTCCATAGATTCGAAAGGCTTGCAATGGATGACTCTGTGGAAGAAAAATTTAACGAAATATGATTATGTGATGGCTAATTTTTTTAAAGGAAATTTGCATGGGATTTCTATAGGTTCATATCAAATAAACAACTGTAAACTACTTACTCATTGAACGTCTCAGCCAAGCTCTGTTGGAAGAAAAAAAAAAAGGCATATTTTGATTACACTTCATATCGATCTCACTTTGATTATGTACCGCCAGTGGTTTCTGAAGCATTGGTTCCTTATTACACACAGACAATAACTCTGTAATCTCTGACAGAAATCCATCTCTATTGTGAAGCTCTGGTAAAAGCATGATCAAGGTCATGGTTAAATCTCTGTGAATCAGACAGCTGATGTGTTTGACTCACCTCAAAGTTTGTTTTCCCACTGATGTGGCTGTGGATATCAGCTATAGCTTTGTCCACAGCTGCCACCTCTGTCTCCACAATCTTCAGGTTCTCGTCTATGACGGCCATGGTGGCCACTTCCTCAGCGTCCAGGCTCTCAAGCAGGGAGTCTCTCTCATCGAGCAAGAACTGGACCAAGGCACCGACGTCCGCCTCAATCTTCTCCTTGAGTCTCTGTTTCTTCAACTGGAGGACGGAGAGGTTCAGAGGGTTAGGATGAAGGATCTGATGATGTGCATGTTCAGTATTAATTGTAACATTTCAATGCAGTGTGTACCCCAATGTTTATACATCAAGTACTTTGTGACTACTAAGTAGGACTCCAAGCTGTTTTGCAATATTGCATTGAATAGAACTGACAAAATAGGGTAAAATTGGGATGTTAGAGAAGGCTGTAATCTTGAAAGACTACTTGAATGTCACCAGCAAAAAAAAGGCTTATAAAAGGACCATTTCTTACCCTCACTTCACTTCTGGTGCGCTCATCAGCTGATATAACCTTTACACATTGAGACTTCTGCCAGTTGAGCTCCATTAGCCTCAGTTTCAACTCCATCTGTAAAAAAAACATGCATATTAAAACACATGCATACAGGGAAACAGGACATAATCTGCAATATCACAGACTAAAAATAAGCTATGCAAATGATCTGGATGTAGTGAATAAGAAATGGCAAAGGCCGTACAATCTCGGCTGTCTTGGCCAAATATACAGCGGGAGACTAACACACAAGAGAATGCATCCTAACAAATTCATAGTTAGACTGACCTTCATGTCATTCACAACTTCTGGCACGGGTGCGACCTCATGGTGTCTGAAACGACAATAAAACAAATGGCCAGACAGTTAGTGGTTTGCAGGGCGATTTGTCACAGCACCCAAAAACCACTTGCCCAGTGGAGTTTTCTTGTAAACAAACACAAGTTATGTTTTCATGCAGTGCTTCTTACCAAAGCACATTGTGTGAATCCCTGAGGTCTAACAAACAAAAGTGTTGAGTGCATCCTTCCTCGAAAACATTAGAAAAGAAGATTTTTAAATATTTCTGTTTTTCTACCAGTCATCTTCATCAATGCCTTTGTCGATTGAAAAAAAAAATGTTGTGAATCACACGTGCGTCCTCATGCACAACACAAATAAACCGGGGACCCACTCATCAAAAACTCCACAGGGTACCTTTAAAAAGACCATAGGAGTAATATTCCCAAGATGCATGCTTGCTTTAGGAACTCTTGTCTTACATAATGGCTATGTTCGAAATCGCATATTATGTGTCAGTTACAATGTTTATCACAAATGTGAATGGACATTACCTTGTACACACTTTAATATTTTCTAGTATCAATTTAAGGCAAACTAAAATGATCAAATATTTTAGTGTTAAATACAGTATGTTTTCTGCGGCTACGCAGCCCCATATGCAACAAACTGCGATGCACTGTGTGTTCTGACACTTTTCTATTGGAACCAGCATTTACTTTTTTGGCAATTTGAGCTCCAGTAGCTCTTCTATTGGATCGGGCAACACGGGCCAGCCTTCGCTCCCCATGTGTATCAATGAGTCTTGGGTCTGACCCTGTCGCCGGTTCACTGGTTTTCCTTCCTTGGACCACTTTTGGTAAGTCCTGACCACTGCAGACCGGGAACATCCCACAAGACCTGCAGTTCTGGAGATGCTCTGACCCAGTCGTCTAGCCATCACAGTTTGGCCCTTGTCAAAGTCGCTCACATCCTTACGCTTACCCTTTTTTCTGCTTCCAAAACAAGTTCAACGTTCAAAATGTTCACTTTCTGTCTAATATATCCCACCCACTGCCAGGTGCCATTGTAACGAGATAATCAATGTTATTCACTTCACCTGTCAGTGGTCTTAATTTTATGGCTGATGATTTATGTTGCATCACTCGTAATTATTTTATCCAATTGTTAAATATTTTAAACTTCTGCCACGCAGTCTGCAATTGGACAGTGAAGAGCCACAATGCATTTTGGGGCAGCTGAGTATGTCCAGTAAGCTCACGTTTCAGATTAAGAAATTCTTGCGAATCTAGTATACATCCAGGCATTTCTCGACTACACAAAATCCACATACTACGCAGCTGAAACGTGCTACATACTCAATTTGACATCCTACTTAGTATGAATAATATGTAGTTTGCGATTTCAAACCAAGCCATTGTCTTTTACTTTCATTCATGTTGAAACGGTGCACATAAAAACACACTCCATGTGCCCTGTTGCTAAGTGATTAACTCACCCGTAACAAAATTTCCCCAGCCCTGACATTTGCAAAAGCTCCTGTATTATCCATGTGAATTTGTGCCGGGATATTAAATGTCCTCTGCTCTAGAAGACACCACCACTGTTTTAACCTGAGGATACCTTTACCACTTTTTTCAACCAATCACAGACAGCCATGATGCCTGTCGGGGATGTTAATAAAATGTACCCAAATTCACGAATATGTAGGATATTACTACCGACATTCATGTAATATTACATCAAAGGCCTGCTGAATTAGCTATGTGTTTACTACGTGTTTATTTACATATAAAGCGGGGGAAGTGAGATCCCATCACAAGTGGTCACTCAAGACGATGTGGAGACGTATTGTAATGCCAGGTGTGAACAGACGTACTTAAAGCCGTCCACTTGTGACTGGATCACTCACGACGCATGTTAATGCCAGGTGTGAACAGGGCCAATGACTCAGATTGAGTTCTCATTCAGGGTTAAGTGTGGGCATTAGCATGACAATGACACAACACAGGGAAAGTATCGCTCTGGCAGAAGTGTGGGTGAGGGAGAAACCTGATTACTGACTGATATAAACTGGGTTTTTTTTTAGGCTCAGTATTTGTCCAATATCCCATTTGTCACAATAATATGGTTTCCTTTATGTATTTAAATGGTAACTTTGTTGAGACGTTCAGAAACCTGGCAATGGTCCCAGTTTTCATCAGATCAATACTTGTAAAAAACTGTTTTAGGTTTCAGAAGTCTGGTTACTGTGAAACAATGGTAATATCTCCAGGTCATAATGAATATAAATGTCTCTTCTGCATGGACATGTATCATAGTTGTACAGATTCATTGGCAACCTGACCTGAACAATCTCAGTGACTAATAATTAACCCATCTTGTCCTGATGATTCTTAACAAGAAAGTAACTGGTGAATTTTGCAAAAAAAAGAGCAGAGCAAGGAATAGCTAACCTAATAAGAGTATGTTTATAATTTCCATATATATACTATATATATAGCGGGTAAAATAAGTATTGAACACGTCACCATTTTTCTCAGTAAATATATTGCCAAAGGTGCTATTGAGATGAAATTTTCACCAGATGCTGTTAACAACCCAAGTAATCTATACATACAAAGAAACCAAAACAAATTAATTCAGAAATTAAGTTATGTGTAATAATGTGAAATGACACAGGGAAAAAGTATTGAACACATGAAGAAAAGGAGGTGCAAAAAGGCATGGAAAGCCAAGACAACAGCTGAAATCTATCAGTAATTAGAAAGCAATCCGGCCCCTTGTCAGTGCAAATTAATATCAGCTGGTTCAGGCCCAACTGATGGCCTATAAAAAGGTGTCTTATTACCAATGTGTCACACAACAAAACATCTCATGATGGGCTCTCTCAAGACCTTCGCAACCTTATTGTTGTAAAACATACTGATGGCATTGGTTACAGACGCATTTCTAAACTTCTGAATGTTCCAGTGAGCACTGTTGGGGCCATAATCCGGAAGTGGAAAGAACATAATTTCACCATAAACTGGCCACGACCAGATGCTCCTCGCAAGATTTCTGACAGAGGAGTGAAAAGAATTATCAGAAGAGTTGTCCAAGAGCCAAGGACCACTTGTGGAGAGCTTCAGAAAGACCTGGAATTAGCAGGTACAATTGTTTCAAAGAAATCAATAAGTAATGCACTCAACCGCCATGGCCTGTATGCACGCTCACCACGCAAGACTTCATTGCTGAAGAAAAAGCATGTTGAAGCTCGTTTAAAGTTTGCGGCACAACATTTGGACAAGCCTGTGAAATACTGGGATAAAATATAGTCTGGTCAGATGAGAGCAAAATTGAACTCTTTGGATGCCATAATACACACCATGTTTGGAGGACAAATGGTACTGCACATCACCCTAAAAACACCATACCAACAGTGACGTTTGGAGATGGGAACATCATGGTGTGGGGCTGCTTTTCAGCATCCAGTACTGGCAAACTTCACATAATTGAAGGAAGGATGAATGAAAAAATGTACCGAGACATTCTTGATAAAAATCTGCTGCCATCTACCAGGATGATGAAGATGAAAAGAGGGTGGACATTTCAGCAAGACAATGATCCCAAACACACAGCCAAGGAAACTCTCAATTGGTTTCAGAGAAAGAAAATAAAGCTGCTAGAATGGCCCAGCCAATCACCTGACTTGAATCCAATTGAAAATCTATGGAAAGAACTGAAGATCAGAGTTCATAGAAGAGGCCCACGAACCTTCAAGATTTGAAGACTGTTTGTGTGGAAGAATGAGCCAAAATCACACCTGAGCAATGCATACGACTAGTTTCTCCATACAAGAGGCGTCTTGAAGCTGTCATTACCAACAAAGGCTTTTGTACAAAGTATTAAATAAATATCAGTAAGCGTGTTCAATACTTTTTCCCTGTGTCATTTCACATTATTACACATAATGTCATTTCTGAACTTATTTGTTTTGGTTTCTTTGTATGTATAGGTGACATGTTCAATACTTATTTTACCCGCTATATATATATATATATATATATAAAAAAAGGTGTGAACACAACCAACCTGTGTGCTCTAGATTCCCTGCAGACCAAATGCAGCTAAAACATGACATGCATCATATGTAGTTGTATAAAGATTCATTTAACTGGCAAGGTCTACATTGGCAACCTGACCTGAACAATCTCAGTGACTAATAATTAACCCATCTTGTTCTGATGATTCTTTCAAGAAAGTGACCTAATAGCTGTGGTATATTTTCAAGTCTTGCACAAGACCGTGAGGCCCCTAATTGTAAACATGTGGGTAAGAGGCATGCGTGGAGACATATGGTCATGCGATATGTCCAGGGGCTGAAAGATAAACATGTAGGACAAGGGAGCCATACATGGTCATGCGCTCAGCTCAGATGTTGCATGACATGAACCCGATATAAGGAGGCGCGAGAGCCCCGAAGTGCAGGACTTTCAGATTTGACTTGAGACCTCCGGACGTTCTAGACGTTCGTTATGATATTTGTTGCTTGTTTGTAATAAACTCTGTTATACCAGCAAGAACAGTGTCCGCGGAGCATCCTTCCTCATCACTTCAACAGCACTGTCGCAGGAAAGATACGACATAGCCTAATAGAGTGTGTTTATAATTTCCCTATATATAAAAAAAAAAGGTGTGAAGACAACCAACCTGTGTGCTCTAGATTCCCTGCAGACCACACAGATGGGCCTTTTATCAGTCTGGCAGTACAGTTTCAGCTCCTCTCCATGTTGGTCACACTTCCCATCTACTTTATTAGAAGGCTTGGTGGGTGGAGGACAAGAGCCCAGACACTCCAGGTCGTCCAGTTTGGCCACCAGGTTCTGCACCAGGTAGTTCTTAGTGAAGGTCCTCTTGTTGAACACCTGAGGGAACAAAGAAAGAGGCAGATATCTGCTTGTAACCAAGGACACAGTTAGTAGTACTTATTCTGCATTAAAGCATCTCCTTAACATTACTGTTAGCTAACTTCCCTGCTTATAATGTAGCTAACAGCCAGCCATCATCATAACAACGGTAGCCACAGTAATGCACTGCGTAACTAACATGGCAACGTTGGCTAATGCTGTTTTTCAATGATAAACTGTCAACCAGCTACTCTGAATTCACTTTTAAATAATAGTCACAAATGTACCAAACATATTAGTGAGATAAAAGAGCACGGTGGACAATACGAGAGCGTGTGTTTTTAACTTACCGTTCTGCATTGAGGACACTGGTACCCGTAGTCTCCGCCATTTTCATCCCAGTGCATGCAGATGCAGAACCGACAGAAGTTGTGGCCGCATTTCAGGATAACGGGGTCTTTGTAGAAGTCCAGACAGATAGCACATGTGAGCTCTTTCCTCAGGTCGTCTCCAGCTGCTCCAGCGGTAGCCATGTTTACAGGCGGACAGCAAACACAACACTGCCACAGCAGGCAGGAAGTGAAGGAAGAAGAGGAGGAAGAGGAGAGGAGGGAAGCAGCGGGCACATTTGTGCTGCGTCATCTCCCGTCTGAACCAATCAGATTCTTCCATCTCTCTCTCTCTCTCTCTCTCTCTCTCTCAATTCAATTCAATATGCTTAATTGGCATGTGTGTTAAGTGAACAATATTGCCAAAGCGTCAATTCAATAATAATAATAATAATAATAATAATAATAATAATAATAATAAAAAAGAACAAAATAAAAACAAAAAAATATATATACATATATATACAATTCATTAAGCAAATTACAGTATATAGATATTTGAAAAAGAACATGGAAATGGTAGAAAACAATATAGAAGTAATTTATGTCTGTTGTGTCAATAAAACAAATAAAAAACAATGAACAACAATATATTGCAATATCAAATATCAAATGTATATATATGTATATATATAAAAAACAAATAAATAAATAAAAACATGAAGTAGAGGAGTAAATAAAAGGCAGAGTGTGAGTTACATCTGTTATGTGTTGTTGTTGTGGTTGTCTCTTAGGCTGTGACATGCACTGACCTATCCTGCAGCTTCTATGGCGATGACACTATTGTCTCTCTCTCTCTCTCTCTCTCTCTCTGCTGATATATCTATCTACTCTAGTAAGGTAAAAAAAAAATAATAATAATAAAAAAAGAGTTTTTATCACAAGTAAAATAATACTTAAAGCTACAGTGGGTAGAATTGGAGCAAAATTGATTTTAAAAAGTTATTTTTATAAAACGGTCACTATATCCTGAAAGTAGTGTATGAGACAGGTAATCTGAAAAAACATCGTGTGCCTCTGCATACTTGCCAACCTTGAGACCTAAAAAAAAAATGTCTGAGATTTTGTTTCCTACATTGTTGACCTTTAAAGAATGAAAATAGCAAAAATAATAAGTACACTGCAACAGCATTGTCAATCTTTAAAACTTTTAAATCTCAGGAAAAAATACAGAATAATGTATCCCTTTTGAATAAACTAATAGGCTATTCATACGTTTTCATTTATTTATTTAGGGGGCAGTTCTTTTCTGCCAGTAAACAACATTTGGTGTAGCTGTATTGTTGTCTGGGTGGAAACAGTAGGGCTTATATACACGCTTGTAGAGTGCCAGAAACAGGTTGTGATAATCAAAATGAAAAAAAGGTGTGAGAATTTGTCATAAATCGGGAGAAATACGGGTGAACTGTGACCCCGGGAGGAAACTGGGTGAGAGCAATGAAAAATGTTTAGCTGTAAAATGAGAACGTTTGTGACCCGGCAGCCATGTTGAGATCAGTTGAGGAAATACCAAGCACCGCCCACGAGCCGGAACAAACTTTCTAATTTTACAGCTAAACAGTACACTACAATGTTGTGGAATTTCTGATACACAAGTTAACGCAATAGGAAGGAAGAGGCCCCGGAGCTGTTGATGTCTTACACAGAAGGTTTATTGAAGCTTGATCAAGGAACAATTGTCAGGTCTCCACCATTGAGGTGCTCTCTGCATGAAGGCCTTACAACTCTGCCCTTCCTCCCTGGTGCTCAGTGTTTTACCCTTATCATGTTTTGACTTACTCGGTTCCTCTGGCATCTCTGACCTTGGTTGCCCCAGTGACTGGCTCTATGGTCCCTACTACAGACACAGCTGTACAGATAACGTTGGCTCCCCTAGACAAGACTCCAACCCAATAATGTCAACAGAGGGACACTCTGAAAAACACTCTGACCTCCCGACCAAGGAGAGAGGAATTGACAGAAAATTCCATCACATACAAGATGTTTCTGAAAACATCTGAGGCCAGAAATAGGCATTACAGTAACAGAATATTGATTCATATTTGATCAGCGCTGATTTTTTAAAGCCTGAAAACAGAGCCATGAAGAGGTGCAGAAGTCTAGTTATCTCTCAGAACACTTAAATTACAATATGCTAAAAGGTTATTATGGGATTTTTGCCCAATGATGCCAAAAACGTTCTGTCTACTGCAGGTTTAATGAAATCACACTTTTATTTTGTGACATTTATAGATGCTGCTGCTGACACGGTGTAGGGTATGATGTATTTCATTACATCAGTTAGTGTCATTTTCTTCCACTTTTTTTCTCTCCTAATAATCAAACCAACTGATTTTCATGATTTGCCTATGAATATAATTAAGCAATGTGTGTGCTTATGTGAGGTATGAATCTAAATAGAGCTGTTTTTAACTTGTAAAGGACACACCCAAGTCAGGTCTCAAGTCAATGAGGGCAAGTTGCAAATCAATTGTAAGTTGCCCAGGTCTCTGAATGCTGACCATTAGAATGTAAATACAGGTTTCTACGTGGCTGAGACCAAGGGCTTTATAATGATCAAATATTCAAAGTGCTGTGCAAAGCTTGGCTGTTGCCTGCGTGTGCATTATTTTTTTTTAATTTGTCCAAGAATTTTCGAGGCCACAACATTAGATTGAACGTTTTTGCATTCCAGTCTCAAGTCCTTAGGTCTCAAGTACGTCCAGTCTCAAAGCACTGAAGTCCAATCAAGTCTTATGTCCTCATTCAAGTCCATCCATTATCTGTAACCGCTGATCCTATTCAGGGTCGTAGGGGGGGGCTGGAGCCGATCCCACATAGAGACAGACAACCATTCACGGTCACATTTACACCTACATTTACACCACTGCACCGTCCTCATTCAAGTCTACATCTCAAATCCCAACTCTACAGTCCTGCATAAATGTAATTTACTGAGTAAATCAACGACAAGTAAGCAACAATATTTATTCTTAAATACATATACATAAAAACCCATTCATAAAAAGACACAAACTGAATATCAAGTTTGATTGTTTGTGCTAAAATTGTCATATACATGGGGATAACTGGCTGTGGAATATACATTACATTGCATAGCTTGGATTGGCATGTGAGGGATGTGACTCAAAAAGTGCATTTGATGTCAGATATGGTGTTATTTCCAAATTCATCAGGGGAAGAAAAAAAAAAAGAAGCAGCCTATTACTTGTATAAACCATCACATCCCTCGCTGATTCACACCTCAGCTGATTCCCTGGCTCATGTTCATCACATTATCTAGCCCTGATAAATATTGGAAAATGATTATACGATGATGACAACACCATAATCAGACAAATATTTAGGAACACTGATCTCAGCATGTTGTATATCCATAGCAGAGTAAGACACAGGTTTAACAACACATGTAAACGAGAAATTTCACCAGTGATATCAACAGAATAACGAGACAGCAGATTATATCAAACGCCTCGAACGTAACATTTTTCATGGTGACGTACCGATTTGTAAGCAGCTACTTTGTTTGCATCCTTTGTTCGAAAACATGACTCAGAACACTGAAATCCCACACAGCACTAGTGACAAATAAAGCTTACAGGAACATAATATGAGAAGAATAGGAGTCAAATAATTGGATGTGGATAAAGTATTTGCATGTTCACAGCACCACACTTATTAGCAGTGTAACACAGAAGTGGAAAGTGGCTCTGTAGAGATTCTCTTCAGTCAACAGACGTAAAATGTGTTAAAACACACGGTCCATTGTCTGTAAAAGAAACAACTCCTGAGATGAGTGTCTTTATACACACGTACCTTAACCAGTGTTATAAAAAAAAAAACATTATGCTCAAAATAGTTTGAATAAATACGACAATATCACAGAAACACACAGTGGAGCAACGGGATGGATAGCAGTTAACATCGTGGTAACAGAAGCAGTGATGAACTGTAAACTCGGATTTTACAAGAATACAAACAGTGAACCCAACTCAGCAGCAACAGAAATGCTCAATAAATTTCACATTCCTCATCATATGGTCGACAAAATAAAGAACAGTGAATGACTAAAACAATTAGCTGGTTGATAAACATAAATTCTGACAGCAGTGGTATTAATCTCCTGTAGTCTATATAAGAAGAGACTTCTGCAGGTTTAATTCACAGATAAGAAGCAGATGGTGGCATCTCGTGTTTGTGTTTTTCATTACAAATCGTGTAGTCCAAAATGACTCGCAAATATTTCAGGACAAAATTGTAGGCCTAAAGGCACAGTTCACCACAGAATGAATATTAATCTACTCACACAGCAATCGTCTTAAATGTTTTGTAACCAAACATTTAGCCTATGGGTTCTGTATTTACCTTTCAATCCCCAATATTTTCATAAATGATATTATCCTCTGGCAATTGATGAACTTTATAACAACTTTGACAGCAAGTGAGAATACTGTGTCAATACTGGACTTTTGCATCAATAAGGCATTTGTTAAAGGTATAATATGCAAGAAATTAACGGAAAAACAATGTATGGAACGAAAAAGAATCCCTCTCAATCATCATTTATGTCCCACTAGACGTGTGTGGTGGTGTCTGGTTCTGTAGAGACTCTGGATTTTGATTTACTCGGGACGCTTCTGGATGTCTGCAAACAGTCTTTGGGCCCCATGTGGGGGTGTAACCCCCAACCAATAACAGTGTGCAGGGCGTGCAGCCCGTTTAGGTGGTCAAATATCGCTGTTTTGTGAGCCCCTTGGCTTCTGATACCGACTCACAAGTCCCCCTTTTACTCTGTTGGATACAAAGCGGCCGTATTTCACGGATGAGAACGGGTTGTGTTATGTGCATGTGTTCCAGTGATCCCCCTGCTCCTCTCTCTGCTGTGAGTGCAGCTTATGCTCAGTGTGTGTCTGTAGTTTGATGAGAGCAGCGCTGAGCAACAGCCAGCAGACAGAAAGTCTGCATTCATTTTTTGTGTTTTAGAATGTAACCGTCGGGAAAATAACGTTTTATTTCTCTGATCTGCTGCTTTGTTCTCACTAACGCCGCTCTCTCTCTTCAGTCACTCTATAGCTCTTTGGACCGGATCATTGAGCTGTGGAGGTGTGGCCAACTTTGACTGCTGTGTGTTTACAAACAGCAGTTACATATCATACCTTTAAGATACTAAATAATTGGAATAAGCTGCACAGTGTGTGCAGATATCTATTGTATCCTTTGCAAGAACAAAAGATGGTCTTGTTACCATTCATATTTTAGTTAACACACAAGTACCAGGGCTCACAAACACTAAGTTGTGACTGACACGGGGGCAGGTCAATAACATCTAAGTGTTCTTTCTGAGGTGAACTATTCCTTTCAGTATGAATATTGACATCATCTAGTCCCCTTTACCCGAGGTAAACCTGCAGCACTAAATCTCCGACTTAGCCTGCCTGACACTAGCTTTATGAGAAAAAGTGCTCCCGGCGAATGGGACTGTCCTGAAGGGATATAGCTGCTTCAGGGACTTTGACACCATAAAGCCAGTGAGGGAGGAAGGAAAATACCATGCTACTAGCAGCACAAGTTGGAATGTTAAGTGAAAACAGCGTGTAAAAGGCTGTCTTCTGTGCTGTTTTTGGTCGAAGCGACCAAGGTACGTAATGGATCCGATACTGTAGAAATCCCCCCCACTAACAGGCACACCCACACGCACACACACACACACACACCCAATAACGCATATGATCAATCTCCGATTTTTGGTGTTATGAAAGTAATCTAATACCAGTTTAAAAAAAAAAAGAAAATCCAAAATTTTATAAAACCCCCACATACTCTTCATCCCCTTTGTCCATCTGTCCGTCCGTTGCTCAGACTTCTGAGCTGTTGTGGCAGTCTTGCATCCTCACCACCAACATTGGCTCCGTACTGACAGACCCCTTCACCACCTCCTGCACCCCCTCCCTCCATCCTTCCTTCCCGTCCTTCCGTCTGGATCTCAGCACCAGTATGATAGTGATAATGACGAGGGCGGTCAGCAGCAGCCCCACCAGCGCCCCCACCACAGTCAGCAGACCCTCCTCTTCCTCGTCTGCGTTCAGCTCACTGGGTTCCTGCCCGTCGGTGAACAGCTCATTCGACCCCCCTGCCCGTCGCTTGGTGCGGTCCAAAGCGATGTGCATGATGTTGGTACCGCGATTGTTGTCTGCTCCGATATCCTCAGCGAACTCTGGGACTTCATCGCCTCCCGACCTCCTGGGGCGACGACCTCTGTCGCTCGATGGGGTCAAGACGAGGTCGTTGCTCGTGGAAACCAAGGAGTGGTACTCCAGGCTGCGCTTTCCAATACCTCTGTTAGCGTTCTCTCTGGAGCGGACTGTGTAAATGGTGTGAATGTACCACTCGCGGCCTGCAGCAACCTGAGGAAAAAAACACCAAAATATGCATATATGCATTATCTTCAATTTACAAAATGAGCACACAGATATGGTTAAGAATCCAAAATGAGCACATCTTGCAAAAATAATTATCTACATTGATTTTCGATAAGATGGGACCTGCTGGTGCTCAATTGACTCATTAGACTTTGGATATCAGGCAAAAATGCACTTTACCAGCCTTGAATTGATTGAATTATGTATTTGATGATTAAAAATACAATAACTCTGCACAGCAGTAGCAATAACCATGAAGTATTAAAACACAACAAAGCCTAATGACTCACACCCATTGTTGTGAACACAACATAATGTGATAACAATAATAAAAAAGCCATTAACACCAGTCGAAGCAAACCATACAGGACAGTACTGTACATACAATAGTGGATAGGGCTGCACGATTTTGAAAAAATATCTAATTGCGATTATTTTGTCTGATATTGCAATTGCAATATGATTTGCAATATTAAAGGGAATGATAATTTTTACTTAGTTATTCTCATTTTCATTGAAAAACATATTAATATGATTATGGAGTGATTTTTGCAGGGATATGTAACACACAAAGATGTTTTCTTAAGCCTACAGAATATGATGTGTAGGCCAGGACATATCTGCAGCACCACAATAATTTAATTTAATCTAAAATACAATAATACCTTCGCCCAATGTCAGCTGGGATCGGCTCCACACACCCCGCGACCCCGGATGGGATAAGGGGTTACAGATAATGGATGGATGTGCAGCCCTAATAGTGGAGTGGCAAACCTACATGTTCCAAGCTCTCTTCATACAGCTGCAAAGCTGTTCGGCTTCAGAATTGTATCCCACAATAACACGTAGCACAGTAAAGCTTTTTGAAGTTTTATACATTGAGTGACAACGTTACTTACTGAAGTTTCTGGTTCACAATAAAAATCTGTCATTGGCTATGAGGACCAGTAAGATGTACCTGGAACATGGCTGTAGAGTCCAACCTGAAGCCATCAGACCCAGGCTGTCTGACCAGAGACATGGCTGATGGATCATCCACTGCCAGCACAGCTTTAAAACTGACATCACCAAACAAACGGGCCTGAGTCTCTGGCTGAGCCTTGTCCTGATGAGGTGTGTTAGATTGAGGGGGAAAAAAGGAAGTAAGGAAATTATTTTTGTGTTTATTGTAAAATGTTATTAAGCATCTCTGCATGCTGAAATTGCAACATTAAAAACCTGAATATACTCACAATAATCTTGAATCTATAGAGCAATGATGGGGAGTCCGCCAGGCAGCCAAATTCAAACTTAGTCGGATTGTACTTTGGCACATATCCATCAGCACCAGTGCAGAGGAACACCTTCTCTATGCTACAGAAGAAAGAGTCCCCCAGGTTCTGCACAGGGTCCACCATCACACGGCCGTAGATCGCATCACCTGAAATAGAGGAGGGAGACATGAATCCTAAAGCCTACATACACCAAGTTATTATTATAAATCATACTTATAAATCCAAGGAGGACAGACTATTTTTTTTAGCCGACGAACTACAAATCCATGTACTTTACTGACAACCATATCCACAGTATACAATTGTTTTAAAATGTATTTTCTATCTTCCCAGTAGAAACAAAAAGCACAAAATTTACTTTATCCTTTCCATGATGTCAATGTTTGGATATTGGTTGTCTTCCAGGGTTGATTTGTGAATTAAATGCTCAAATATCAGATGTCATTTCCTTTAAATACAATGCAATATTATGTTTAACAAAATAGAACAGCTGATGTATTGTTTCACTGTGATGGATTAAGACAAAATAGAAAATAACAGCGAGCACGTCTCCAAATCTTTAACAGTATCGGGTGCCAGGTGGTAGTAAGAAAAGAAGAAACAAATCACCGGCACTCACAGATATAGAGTCTTTTTTGGTTTATTCTGGGCAATCAAACATAAACGAACGCGTTTGACGTGGTGATGACCAAACCAAAAAAGATTATTTATCTGTGAATGCCGGTGATTTGTTTCCTCTGTGATGGATTAGCCACAGTAAGTCAAGCAAGGCTTATTTTTCACAGGTATATTTTGTCTGCTTGAAAGGTAGAAAATAATTCTAAAAACGTGGCACAATTTGCAAAATTGACAGAAGTGATGTAAAACAATTCCCACCTATAGACAATAGGATAAAAACTTCTATAACCACAAGTATAGATATTGAAATCTACACGGCACTGAAAAGCCTTTAGACGTAGTAAGAGGCCACTTACCCTCAGAAAAGGTTATATCGGTCTCCTGACCAAAGCCCATGGAGCCATCAGAGAGCCACAAGCTCCTCTTGGACAACAAGAACATCTGAGTGTTCAGACTGAATTCCACTGCGACCGGGTCACTCACCTAAAGAGAGATGTGTAACAAAGTATAGCATAACCAAGGAAGAGAGAGAGAGAGAGAGAGAGAGAGAAAGAAAGAAAATCTACCCGGAACAAAGAAACATGTCACTTTTGGATCTTAGGGTTCTAACAAAAGCTGCCTTACTTGCTGGAATCGGATGTCTAGATCGAAGGTGACCGGTTCTCTGGGATTGCAGACAGCTGGGAGAGTGTATTCCATATTCTGGGCTGTTGTGCAAGGGGTCAGCTTCACTGTGTAGGCCCCAGAGTAGTCTCTCACCTGTGTGGGAGCAAAGAGGACAGATACTCAAGCATCAGTCTGTATCTGTCCATCCAGCTGCTCGAGCACACAGTGGATGTTTCAAGTCGTGCATCAGGGCATAAAACAAATTTAACGCGGCGCACACTTACAGCAAAGTCAGAGGTGAAAGTCCACTGCTGGACTGGCTGGTTGTAGGTGGGCTCACTCCTCACTAAGGTGAGGTTAAAGGTCAGGCCTGGGTTGTCAACACTCATCACCATGGAGGACATGGAGGTTGCTTGGTAATGAAGGTTGAGAGGGGGAGAGGAACACAATGGAGATTTACAATGTGATGCCTTAAACTAATCACTTAAGCATCTTCAGTGACACTATTGAGGAATAGTAAAATACACTAATCTGTCAGTCTCACCAGCTCTTATGGCTCTAGAATGAGACTCCACAAACAGACCCCTGAAGCGAGCCTTGGTGCGGAAGTTCACCACCAAACGTCCCTGTTCATTGATGCGCATGCTTGTTGGATACAAAGCACCTGGCAAAAATACATACAAACACAACAGATTCTACAAAAACTGTTTTGTTTTTTTAATGTGGATGATATTGAGTCCAGAAGCACAACATGTAACGTTCTCACGGTGTTGGGAACTTACCCTGTAACTCGGCCTGCGGGGGGCTGCCGATGCCATCCTTCCAGAGGATGGCCGTGTCGTACACGAAGGTGAGGCGCAGCTCGGACTGCAAGTCAAAGTGCTGCCAGCCGCCGCTTCCCACAGGGGAGTGGAACACGTACGACACGTAAAGAGGCACGCGCAGCGTCACGTAGGACTGGACCAGATTCAGCACCTGTGAGGATGTTTTCAAAAACAATTTTAGGCTCATAATTCAAAATGATTCAAAATGTATTATTGACGAGGAACACTGTTTATTTACTTGATATCATGGTTGGAGTTATACGCAAGATATCCTCATATGCATGACAAGAACTGTGTTATCCTTCTAGATTAAGGGGTGATTGTAGGTTGATAAGCTATAATAAGTGCTGAGAAGATGTAAAAGATGAACACATTGTTCTCCTCCACGAGGCTCTTGAACTCTTTCACTCCTACTCAGTGCTGTCAAAGATGCAGAAAAGTTGTACACACGAAACCACAGTGGGCAGCGATGTGGGCTTGTATTGTTTTTTTCTATCTAGGTTGTCTTTTTTAAAGTATTTTTAAAGTATTTAAAAACCTTATCACATTTACTTAGATTTTTTTTGTAAGCCGAAAAAAACAAACTGTTTTACCCAACACCTTTTTCCAGATAATATTCTACATCTGGTGTTTCAAAGTGTGAGGCAGGTCTCTCCAGGGGGGCTGTTTCAGGGGAGGCTCAGGAAGTGAAAAAATATCACTTATAATGAATTAATATTAGGTATTACTAGGGCTATCAAAGTTAACGCAATAATAACGGGTCAACGTAAATTCGTTTTAACGCCACTAATTTCTTTAAGGCAACTTGCGATTTTTCGTTTGTAGCGGGCTCAGAGTGAAAGCTAGAATGAAGATACTGGCATCATATGAAACTAGAAAACCTAAGGAATCCATTGGTGCCAACCATGGATCCAAACCATGCTCCAATTTTTATGCTAAATGCAGCACGTGAGGGTTTCTGGACAATATTTGTCATTGCTTTATGTTGTTAATTGATTTCCAATAATAAATATATACATACATATGCATAGCAAAGCATATTTGCCCACTCCAATGTTGATAAGAGTATTAAATACTTGACAAATCTCCCTTCAAGGTACATTTTGAACTGATAAAAAATGTGTGATTAATTTGCGATTAATCACGATTAACTATGGACAATCATGTGATTAATCGCGATGAAATATTTTTAATCAATTGACAGTCCTAGTTATTACATTAGTTATCAAAAGAAGATCACATAGAATAGCCTAAATGTGAGTGATTTGGTGAAAGAAACAGTTCAGAGATACAGTAGTTTTGGGGAAATTTACTGTTTTTCTTACTTTCTCCGAGCCAGAAACTAATAAGTGCCTTAGGACAGACGTTTTTATGTATTTGGTATAGTCTGAAGTTATGTCATATTATATTAAGCTGTGTTGGCTCAATTGTTGAGTGTCTATGGGATCAAATAACATAATCATGATCCCATAGGCATCCAGGAATTGATCAAAACTACACAAGTAAACTTTGGGGGGGGGGGTGAGGGGGTGCCTTTTTCCAAGCTTTGTCTGACGAGAGGCCCACAGTCTCAGACTTTAAAAAAACCCTAAGACCCTAAGTAGATGTATTTCCATGATGGCAGCCACTAGGTGTCTCTGCTCTCCAACATTATATCAACAATGTTTGGTGTTTCGTGTGAACTATGTGCCCACAAAAGTTTGACAAAGACAGAGTTTGTTTTAGAAACAGATTGAAAATGCTCCACATTATGTTTGTTTGACTCGAATTGTCAATTTGCATAGTCAATTACCGCACTGAATGCCGGGCAGGAAATGAACTGACAAAAGAAACTCAGAAAAGCAATTTAGCAGAAGATGTCTTTGGCACATCTCTGATCGACCATTCTTCATTACTTGAGTACATATTTTGTAACATCCAATCTCGTTTGTAAAACATTAAAACACCGAGCACCACTACACGAGAGTCTGGGGTGATATCTTTGCAAACAGAGAGACCTGAAATTCAATGCACACACAGCTGAAACCGACCCAATCCACCACGGCGTCTCTCAGTAGAGTAAGTTGTGCAATCGTTGAATCAGGATCCGAATGAGAAATTAAACGACTGCTAGCTGAGAGGCAAACTAACTCAGCTGCGCCAGGGTTTTACAAAGCCATAACCTTATTACAACCTCCTAAAATAAATGCATGGAACAGAATAAGGAGAGCAGCGTATGTTCACAGTGAGTTGTCTTTTGAAATATCACGATCTTGTCTTGTGAGTTCAACCTTTCAATTAGTGCATGTTCTCCCCAGACAGAGAAAAGAACTCAGCAGTTATGGAGACCAAAATACAAAGCTGTCACGAATAAACCAAGAATAAAACATTGATCAAGATTATTACAGTCAAAATCCAACATCAATTTGGTCTTTTGAGAGGCAGCTGAATTATTTAATTCTTTCTGTGTGCTTTGATTCATGCACCGTGGTAGACGCTGCAAGGTTCTGACTGCTTCTTTTTTTCTTCTCTTTTGGCACTCCTTGGAAAAATAAATAAATAAATAAAAAAAAACATAGCCCCAGTGACAGTGTGACAGTGATCTCTCTTAACGAAGTGGACTTGAGGTCCTGGAGGATGACGGGCGTCATGTGTAACTGTGTTGTGTGAGCAGTTCTTGCTGTGACTGGGGGACAAGTAAACTAATTTCTTACTTTTTCCTCCCATCTCCGCTTTCTCACACAAACACATTCACAAAAAAAACAGCACCCACACACACACACTCAGCAGTCTGATCAGCAACAAGAAGCTCACAGATCAAAGGCTTGGACGAACACAAAAGAGCAGCAGGACATGAGCGAGGGAGCAAGGGTCTGTGTCTCCTAATCCACAATAACAACAGGAGCCATGACAATACTGCAGATCTGTACAGTATACAACACAAACAACAATTGCAACATCTGTCGCAATGATGCAAACAACAGCAAACAGCTACTGGATGTGTGTTAGCATCTAATCAACGGCCGGAATATGTTGCCAAAACAGCTGACTTCTCTGGTGAGTTCAGCTGTCATGATGCCACCAAGCCAGTAAAAAGCTGCCTGACTCCACATAAAGTGACTTCCCTTTCATGCTATGAATCTAAGATTTAAAGCTGCAGTGGGTAGAATTGGAGCAAATTAATTATTCATTTTATAAAACGGTCACTATATCCTGACAGTAGTGCACGAGACAGGCAATCTGAAAAAATATCATGTGCCTCTGTGTCCTCCGGTGCTCCTAATGGCTTCTGCAAGATTTCACAGACCGGAGGAAAACAACCAATCAGAGCCGAGCTGGAGCCTGCCGTCTCCGAGCAGCTGTCAGTCACTCACGAACTTCGAAATCAAACGGTCAAATATGAATCAATATTCTGTTACTGTAATGCCTATTTCTCACATAAAATGTTTTCAGAAACATCTTGTAGTGTACTGTTTAGCTGTAAAAGAAGAAAGTTTGTGAACAGGAAGCCTTGTTGAGATCTGTTGAGGAAATACAAAGCAACGCCCACCAGCCGGAGCACAAGTTCTCATTTTACAGCTAAAAACTACACGACAAGATGTTAATGGAAACATTTAAGGCCAGACATAGGCATTACAGTAACATAATATTGATTCATATTTGATCAGCGCCGCCTAGTTTGACCGCGTGGTCGGAGATCGCGAGTGATTGACAGCTGCCACTGTTGACTGAACAGCCAATAGGAACGCTCTCTCTCTGAAATGACCTGTGATTAGCCAAAGTCTCCCATCACGGCCTAGATTTTCTAAAGCCTAAAAACAGAGCCATGAGGAGGTGCAGTAGTCTAGTTTTCTCTCAGAACACTTGAATTACAATATGCTGAAAGGTTATTATGGATTTTTTTGCCCAATGAAGCCCAAAATATTCATCCTACTGACACTTGAATGCTCCGTGTTGATACAGCAGCAGTAGTGAGCATTAGGGGATTGACTGATCGGTTGGCAATACTTTGTTTGAGTGTGTATATTTCTGTGTGCATATGTTTGCTTGCACACAATCACGCGCCGGGGCACAGAGCTGGCAAACACGTGCAAACAAACATGCAGAGAATGAGACGTAAAATGCAGGCAAACAGACGTGTTGCCGCTCTGTCTGTGCGACCCTCTCCTTCAGACGGATGTAAATAGACTGAACATACAGATGGAAACACACACAGGTGAACACACACAAAGCCAGCAGTCAAACAGATGTACATACAAACCCTAGATTGGAATTTATGCGTTGCAGACAAATGTACACAGAAACACACACACACACACACACACCTGTCCATCAGTCCCTATGGTGCCTCCGCAGTCTGTGAGCAGCTCAGACATGTCGTAGTAGCTGGTGAACTCCCAGAGACAAGCCTCCAGGTTGAGGTTCCTGTAGAAGCGTAACGTGCCGTTCCCCCGCAGAGAGCTGCTGAACTGATAGGGCACAGCGTCTCCCATGCTCTCGGGACTGCGCGTCGAGGCGGTGATGAAGCTGTGGCCTGTGGTGACCTCGTCGTAGTCAAGCAAGTTGGAGCAGCGGTGGTTTCCGACGCGGGTTCCGTCCGGACTGAGTGTCAGTTCGAAGTTCATGAGAGGGCGGGTGGAGATCACCGGAAGCATGCCTGCGAGGGCAAAAAAGAGACAATGTGATTATGACTGTGTCCGACTATCTTTGATGCTGAGAGAAATTACTATTTCAAAAACTTAGTTGGAGGAAATAGTTGAACAAAAAGGGATGAAAAGAAAAGCAGGGGAGCGACTGAAAAGGAAGGAAACCTGGAGGAGACGAGGCAGAAGGAAACTGATTAAAAATCAAGAAGGGAATGTTAAGTAGCGGGTGTGCTGGAGGGTTTCTGCAGCGGGGCTCGATTCAACCCGGCAAGATCTACATTCTGGCTGTCACGCTCCTGAGGATCCACGGACGTGAATATTACACACAGTACATTACACTTCACTTCATCTGTGTGGTATGCGTCCTGCCTCCAGCTCCTGCAGCCTACCTACCATCTATGTGAGGCATGGTGACAGTCACTTTGATGAGGTTGGGGTGTTTGGGGTCGTCTGCTCCAGTGTAGCGTAGCTTGGCAGAGAAAGGCTCGGCGCCGACGGTCCTCATCTTACGTGGTTGACACATACCTTATTATGACGGAGAAGCAGAGAGGAGAGAGTCTGAACACTAGGACATGTTGCGACACTTTGGAGGAAAGAAGTCAAACTGAATGGCTGTGATTGTGTCTGTGTTATTTTACTGTATATACTGTAATATGATGTTAAATACATTTTTCTCATAACCTGCCTGAGCTATTACTGAGTCAGGTAGTTATTTCCACATTTCTAAGAATACCTTGCAACCACCTTGACAGAGGGTGCCTGAACTTGTTGCATTCAAGGTGTGTAGGTGAAATGAACGCCACATAAGTGATAACATAGCAACAGCAAAAGAGCAGGTTTATAGTTTTTCATTTGAGAAATAACCGAAGGCTCAAACCCTTGAGTATTTCCACTACATTTCAGAGGGAAATATATATCTGACAGTTTTACTTAAATAGTAGTTACTTTGCAGTTTAAGATTTTACAAAAAAAACATACAATGATCTTATGAAATAGGACATATTGTTACAACTACAACAGTAAAATTATAATTACACCTTAAAGGTGCTAAATACGGGATAGGGAGCATTTCTATTGCCTCTCGATGGCTCTCAACATGGCGACGGCGAGCCGCAGTTCGCAGCTAACGGTGCTAACAGAGCTAAATAGTGCAAACAACGGCGAGAGTGCTGACAGGGATAACATTGGTAACCTGAGGGGGAACCGGAGGGTGGTTGCTACGCTTCCACGATGGTGGCGTCAATCAGGATGACGTTATCAGCTGTAACCGCCGTATGAGAGAGCTAGCCAGTGGGGTATGCTCACATGCATGAAGATGCACTAAAAGCATACGCGGCCAGCCCGGCTATATCAACAAAGCGTGGAGAAGCTCGGATTACAACACACACAGAGGGAGAGTGAGTTCATTCTCTGCTCAGGTAGACATTACTCAGTTGCTGCAATATAAATGTTCGGGATATTGAATTTAGCACCTTTAATGCATCAGCGGTAATAATCTAATAAAATATGTGCAAGAGATAAGAGATAAGAGATCGCCCTGAAGAGGTTTATTTTACTACAACAACCCGCTGGCTGTACATTATCCCGCTTATTACACGGCTACTTACTTAAGAAATCAATAATTCGACACAAAAACGGTCCACCAGAGTCCAACATCAGACCTGCGCCCATAGCAACGGTCTGTTATACATAGCAACGGTCTATAACCGCTATAAAAGATAACAGACCATAGAATGCTGTGACTGACCAATCAGAATCGAGTATTCAACAAAGCCGTGTAATAAAATACTATAGCATTCACAGGGGGGGCAATTTTCTGCATTGAGTACTTTTATTTTTTTATACATTAAGGGTGCAGTGTGTACAATCTGGCGACATCTAGTACTGAGGTTGCAGATGGCGTAAACGTGAGCACATCTCCCTGATTCTGGCTTCACTTCACTGGCTCCCTGTGCGTTTTAGGATTGATTTTAAGATTTTATTATTAACATATAAATCATTAAATGGGTAAGCTCCGACCTATCTCTCAGACCTTTTAAAACCACATCTTTTATCAAGGACACTCAGATCAACTGACCAGTTGCTTCTGACTGTCCCGAGATCTAGGTTGAAGCTCAGTGGTGACCGAGCCTTTGCAGTTGCAGCTCCAAAGCTCTGGAACGCTCTGCCTCCACATGTACGGCTGTCCCCCACACTGCCTGTTTTTAAATCAAATCTCAAAACGCACTTTTATTCCTTGGCTTTTGGCTCGGCATGAGAGTTGACTATTTTAATCGTTTTTCCTTTCCTATTGATCTTAACGCTTTTATTATTTGAATGTCCTGTTGGTTTTAAGTTGGTCTTAGTGTTTTATGTTTTTATGTATTATTGTATAGCACTTTGGTCAACTTTTGTTGTTTTTAAATGTGCTTTATAAATAAATTTGGATTGGATTGGATTGGAACCAACTTAAACTTCTCCCGTGTGCCAAGTGTATAGGAGAACTACGGTGGCCGACACGAAAACGTGAAAATGCAGATGGCCCTATCTAGAGCCAGTGTTTGGTTTGTCCACTCTGGACTACTGTAGAAACATGACGGCCGGCTGCGTGAAGAGGACCCGCTCCCTGTGTAGATATAAAAGGCTCATTCTAAGGTAATGAAAACACAATGATTCCTATTTTCAAATGATTATACACTAAAGAAAACATACTTATAAATATTATATTCCATTTCTGCCAATAGATCCCCCTAAATGTTACACACTGGTCCTTTAAGTGCTTATAATACTTAAATACAACACTCAAGAAACATTTTGAATTGTACTCTGTACAGTAGTAGGTACTGTTCATTCAAAAGCCCTATTCCTGAACCTTCATGATGCTTGGAGAACAAAGCGTGTTTGGTTTTCATTTCAACCTCCTCCAGAAAACTGGCAACATGGAGACAGATGTTCATTGTTCTGTCCTCACCTTCCTCCTGGCTGATAGTGATGATGGGGCTGCTGAGCTCTAAACCCTCATCCCCATTAGAATTAACGGCTCTAGCAGCACACTGGACCCTGGAGCCCGCCTGGAAGTAGACAGAGTCCAGTGTGATCATCTTGGAGGACGTAAAGAAGGTGTCAAAGTCCACCTCCCTCATGGGACTGGTGACGCCATCGGGGCCAGCTGGGGCGCTGATGAGCCAGCGGTAGCGGGTCAAGGTGTCGTTGATGTGCTCGCTGACACAGATAGAGCCCGTCTTGCCATAGTCTGCGTATTTAGTGTTGCAAGCCTGAAGGATGGATAAGGAATAGAGCGGGAGTGGGCGGGTGAGCAGGGACAGCAGAGAGATGGGAAAGATACAGCAGATGCCAGAGGACAAAAGGAGAGAGAGGTGCAGAATACAAACGAGTAAGCAACAGTTGCCAGGGACATCCAGATGTTTCAGTGGTTTGTGTTTTTGTATTTAAAATGTTAAAATCGCTGTTCTTTTATAATTAGAAAGATAGAGATATGCGACGATGGGGTTAGCTTTGAAGTGTTTCTGTGGATATCCTTTTAAATCTGTTGACACCGCGTCTCCTGATGCAACACTCAACAATTCAGTTTTGACAAGACTGTTTCATTTAGTCTCCCTGACCAGGAACGCAGGGAAACACACACACAAACACAAACACAAACACACACAGCAGTCACCTGAGAAGAAAATGACTTAACACATCACGAAAATCCATTTAAGTGTCTCACTGAGCCTAAATTCAAGAGTGGAAGTGACTCTCCTGTGTGTGAAAGCACGAGGACTGTGGCCTACTAAACTGTGTAATGCTTGTGTCTTTTAAGGACGGATTGGCCAACTCCGGAAGGACAGCTTAACTTTGGCTGAAGAAAAGTATGGGCTCTGAGGGATAACAATGTGCCCAACACTCCCGGAGGATGTGGGCCCTGATTAGCTCCCACTACCTCATTACAGAAGACTACAAAACTGAACTGTTGTCTGTCTAGTTACAGTTTCCTCGAGATTGCTAGAGTGTACTGTTTTTGTAGAGTGAGCAATAAAATTCAAAAGATATTTCCAAAGCAGTGGTAGAAAGTAACTAAGTACATATACTCTATTACTGTCCTAAAGTACAATTTTGAGGTACTTGTACTTTACTTGAGTATTTCCATTTTCTGCTAATTTATACTTCTACTCCACTACATCTCAGAGGTAAAGGAGGCTAATAATGCTAAAAAAGTACGCTAAATTTTGGCGAGGAAAAAATAGCAAGGCAAATTTCAAAGGGGTTTCTGGACAATATTTGTCATTGTTTTCTGTTATTAACTGATTTCCAATAATAAATATATACATATATTTGCATGAAGCAAGCATATCTGCCCACTCCCATGTTTATACGAGTGTCAAAGACTTATCGAATCTCCGTTTAAGGTACATTTTGAACAGATAAAAAAATATGTGATTAATTTGCGATTAACTATGGACAATCGTGCGATTAATCGTGGTTAAATATTCTAATCGATTGACAGCCCTAATGTTAATACTTTTGTACTTTTACTTAAAGGTCCCATATGGAGAAAGTGAGATTTTCATGTCTTTTATATTATAAAGCAGGTTTAAGTAATATATAAATACTGTGAAAGTATCAAAACACTCAATATACGGAGAAATACACACAGCCCGTATTCAGAAACTGTGCGTTTGAAACAAGCCGTTGGGATTTCTGTCCATTTGTGATGTCACAAATATACAATATTTAGACCATTTCACAGTTTTAAACGTAAACATACTAATACTGAATGACATCAGCTAACAGGAAGTAAACATGGACCAAAGCTGTTTCCTAGCAACGCAATTCTGTTGCAATCCTGTTGCGATCCTGTTGCAATCCTGTTGAAATGTACTGAAACGGAGCGTTTCAGACAGAGGGTAAATACAGGTATATTCAGGCCGACAGTATGAAGAAAATAAAGTTGTTTTTTTTAACATTACAGCATGTAAACATGTTCTAGTAGAAACAAAAAATACAAATATGAACCTGAAAATGAGCACGATATGGGACCTTTAAGTAAAATTTTGAATGATGTCTTTTATTTGTAACAGAGTATTTTTTCACTGTGGTATTGCTACTTTTACTTAAGCAAAATATCTATAAATTTCTTCCACCACTGCCTAAAGCCACTCGAGTCCCTGAATGTGGTTTTAAAGTTTTCCTCACCGTGACACAGACGACGGGGTAGCCGGCGGGTGGATGGAGGTTGCCTGGCGTCCTGGCGACGTCGTCGTAATGGAGCAACGACACCACGTGAGGCAGAGAGGGGAAGGTTACATCAGCCATGCTGTTGGTCTCCTCGATGTAAACTATCACTTTAGTTACCTGTTCCAGAAAAAAAGAGGTTTAGGACTAATAAGAACTACTGACACAGTGCTGTTTATGAATCAAGACACAATGAATTACTACCATTGAAATGATTAAAGTCATCACAGAGCTGGAGGTGTTTACAATCTCTCAGTCGTGTCTGATTCTTGGCTCCTCTTTATACCCTTCTCTCTCATTTCTCTCACTCTGCCTGTTTTTTCTTCTGCAGATAATCTATTATTCATTGTGAAATGTTTTCATCGCTCTTTGGGCTGCAACTACAGTAAAGTGGCTCCTGTTGTCTGGGCCAGGACACCCTTGTAAAAGAGATCCCTGGTCTCAGTGGGACTGACCTGGATAAATATGGGTCAAATCAGACACAAACTCTTTACTTTTTCATCAAGCTGAAATTGCACAACTGCCAGTTTGAATTTTGTGTTATTTGTGTGTGATGGTTCGGCAGTAACACGCTCCTAACCTGAGTTTCAGCCACCATGTTTTCATCAGGCTTCAGGTGGAGAGTAAAGGCTTCCCTCATCTCTCGGATGCCATCGAACAGCACCTCCACCTCCATCACGTGTTCCTTATCCCCCTGTTTGAACTCAATGTCTGGACACAAACACAAATGAACACCAGGAAAAGCAGCCTTAAACAGATCATCATTAGAACAAGTCTAATCATCGATGGTTCTGGTAACTTCAGCAATTGTTGTTGGTGATACTTTTTCCACTTTTATTAAGTTTCTCTCTTTTTTGAGTCTAGTTTTCCACAAAAAATGCAAATCCCAATTCATGTTTTATTACCTCAGATGAGACTGAAACGCATTGCAGGTTTTTATTTGCATAGAGCCAAAAGATGGTCCATCTTCTAGCGAGGCAAGTAATAGAGCTTTGCATTAGAAATGTGCTGCACTGGGAAAACATTGTGCAAAATGAGAAATTCAACGCCGTATGATTCAAAACTGCTGGGAAATTTGAACGGTGGGTAGGCAGGTATGATTTGAATAGACTGAATGTATTCATATAAATATTTCAAGGCTTGATGAAGCTAAGAAACGTTCACTGCACTTAAAGCGGAGTGGATATAGAGGAAGATTTCACCCTGCTGACAAAGCATGAAGTATTCAGAAATTCAATTAAAAATTACATGACCCTCCACTGGACTATTGCAGAAATTACCTTTCCCCACTTGGGATGAAATTAGAAATCAATGACCCTCGCCAAGATAAATCCCTATGCCTACTTTCATTAATCTAACACTCCTATAGGGAGCCTTGTTTCAAAACTTCTCTTATTACTGTAGCTGCTGCACATGCAGAAGAGAAATCTATCAGCAGGATATCTGCACCTAAGTAAGAACAAAGGAAATGTATCATGTGAAGTTTCTGATCACTAGTGGATATGCATTTAACATGTTAAAGGACTACAACAGTAGTTTTGAATGTTTTAATTGGGAGTTGTCTGTGTTTTTGTCTAACAACTTTAACCCTTTCATACTGTGACCCTTTTCATCCACTTTTTCAATACAGTCTATGGGTTTAGCCAAAGCAAATGTGCAAATCACATTTACTTTTGCAAACCATTCTGGTGATGTTTTAGAATTTTGGATGCATCCACAGGTTTCCACTCTTAAAAAACTCTAAACAAACTCTTGAGAACATCAAGTGTGTATCATTTTTCTTTTTTTCAAAGTCACATTACTGTTGCATGGTAATGTTGTTTAATTGCAGCTTGATTTGAGAAGTCTGCACTGCATTACACCAAAATGCCACGATGCATGCAGCTTCAACCCTGAGAGACATGAGAAGATGTGTGGAGGTTTACCTTGAGACACAGGGTAGTAGTCCTCTCCTGAGACAGCTGACCCGTCTTTGGTGTGAATGCGGACCACTGACACTTTTGATGCGTCACCCACTCGTACCACGGAGATCCTCACAGTTGCAACGGCGCCGGCTTCCTTCGGTTCACTAACGCTGAACTTAGTCTCCAAAAAACGAATGATGGGTTCTGAGGTGCACAGAAAAGGGGGAAAAATACAATAAAATGCTGACACGTTGTTGGATTATGGACATAAACCTTTGATTATCACTCCCGTAATTATTACTGCTGCTGATTTAAAACCATATGTGTTCAGGTATACGCTGCATTTTCCATATGTTTCATATTCATCAGCTTAAACTACACAGGTAAAACTGGATTAACTGCTTTTTATTTCACAATATATTTCATTCCTGACATTCCTCCCCCACCGTCTCCCCCTCTTCATCTCACTTACTGTCAGCTGTGTCCTTGATTTTCACCAGGGTCTCATTCAGAGCTCCCACTGATGCGCCAAACTGTGAGTCGCTCTTCGGGTTCCCTAAGACCAACCGCAGCTCTTCTCCTTCCTCGTACAGCGTGTCATCAACCAGTGACAGAATACATGGCTTCTCCGCCTCGCCTAGAGTGTACAGCGAGATGGTGATGACGGGACTTGTCAAAAAAATTGAGGTGGAAGAAAGTTCTGCAATAATTTTTCTTTATACAGCATATAGCATCTTATTTATATAACTTTAACCCACATAACCCTTTGTTCAGTTCCTCCAGAGTTTTTGGAAGCTGTTTGCACATAAATAAAATACTGGAGCTGACAGCACAGTAGATAATGTGTGGAACACAGTAAAACTTGCACTTGCGATATCTGCACTGTCGATTTAGCAAAAAAACGTGTGACAAAAAAAACTGTTTCTTGTTTAGAGCTTTTTTTAATTAAAAGGGTGTCAACTCTCAAGACACAAGATAAATAAATGAAAAAAATGTGAGAAAACATGTGTGATGTACTTGTGTGATTAATGAAATACCTGGTAAGAAAGTGATGATGGATGTTTCTGTGTTGGGTCGCTCATCAAAGTCAGAGGCGACCTGTGCAGAGCCCTGTCGGGTGTAACAGCGAACAGTGGATTTGTGTCTGATGTCGCCGCTGCGGTACAACATTGCTGTGATCCGGCCGTCACTCTCCTCTCCGGTGTACACCGGCTCACGGAACTGGACCTTTGGCACTGTCAGTCAAAAGGACAGTTCAATCATCACAGGTGAAAAAGTGATTAATACCGTCTCCCATGCTGTCTGGGCTGAGTTTAACTGACTGATCTGATTTTAAAAAGCAAATCAAATAACACAGCTGTCACAAGCTTTTTTTTTTTGACTGAAAATATGTAATGAAAGTTGTGAAACTACACAGAAAAAAAAAGTGACAAAGTCATTGCTAAGTTGTGTTTAAAACTATGTTCCTAAGACATTAGTAGGCTCCTTTGTAAGGCTTTTATATTGTTTTTCAAAGCTCGGGGGAGTTATCTTCACTAATAACAATAAACTTTATTCATATAGCACATTTTACACAGAAAGATACAATTAAACATGCAGGTTACACAAAGAAAACAAGAATCTACAGCCATGCTGCTGTGAGGCTGTACTTTGGCACAGCGGTGCTTTAAGCAGCAACAATGCTAACACCCTCAGCATTTTAGTTTAGCGTCATAGCATGTTAATATTTGCTAATTGGCACTCAACATAAAGTACAGATGAGACTGACGGATATATCATAAACTATAAACCACCAAAGTATTGGACAAATTAAAATTATGATGAGATGATGGTGCTAAATGAAAAGTCACCAAAGTTATTACAATTCATCCTGAGGGGGACATGAATGTCTGTAATCAACTAATCGATCAAAATCATATGTGTTAGTGTTAGTTGACTAAGAATTTCTTTAGTCTAGGACAGCCCTACTAGAGGAAACATCAGGGGATCACCAAATTTAGTAGGATTCATCCTCTGGGGCCCACGAATGTCTGTGCAAAACGTCAAGACCTACCGCCAGACAGACTGGCAGACCGACATTGTCATCCTTAGGCTAAAAACAATAAATACTGAAGGTGAGAAACAATACGGAAAAAGATTCTAGGTAAATCAAGTCACTTACAGTCAGACACCGAGTCATTGATGAAGACTGCAGCCTTCCCAGGTTCTCCCAGGATGCCGTTCATCGGCATACGTAGGACAAGTTCAAAGCTCTCAGTCCCCTCCAGCTCTGGCTGTCCCAGGTCATCCAGAATGGTGACCCTGAACGTCTGCATGCTGACGCCCGGGGCAAAGTCCAGGTTACGACTGATGCCCACGTAGTCAATACCGGCTAGAGGGAGGATAGAGAGCAGGATGGAAGGTCAGAAAAAATAATGACACGACGTTGAGTAGATGTGCAGAATGCAGACGGATGATCTTTATTGGTAAAACTTGACTCTATGACTGGGAGCTCACCTTCTGCAGAGACAGGCTCGCCCTTGCGCGAGCGGATGGTGACGGTGCCGGTCTTGGATAGATCGGTCCCCGTCCTCCACACTTTGACCTCCACATGTCCATCACTCTCATCCACATGATACTCTACCTCGCCAAAGTAAAACACCGGTGCTGGAAAACCAAGAAAGCAAGAGGGAAATAATTAAATCAGCAGCATTTGTATATTCATTTATAATCTTATTTATTCTAATATGAATTGCAAGACTGTTTAACATATTAAATAGAGCTTTTATTGATCAGTGCACATTCGGCCTTTTTTAGTGCTATGTTAGTTGTCTCATGTTGTTTTGAAACTCAATATCAAACTGTTGATTGACACTTTCGTACCTGACAAATTCTGTTTAATGGCCTTCAACCTCATATGACCGACCTTTGTAGCAGAGCTCACATTTGCATATTTTGTTATTTTACTTTTTGTGTTAATGCAACTTGTCTCCTCTCCTTATGTGGGCACCTGTGGTAGCGTTAGACCTGTCAGCAGCCACCCTGCAGTCTGACATGGTTCATTTGTAAAGCCAGCAGCCGGACACAGAGGTCAAACAGCGACAGCCCATTAGTTTGAAGTTAAACTGCAGGGAAGTGCGACCTTTCAACCTTTCCTGGCCTCTCATCGCACCTCATTGTTACCATTCTTCTGACGGAAACCACTGAGTACTTTGAACAAAAAAAAGATGCAGTTAGCACTCGAAAACAAGGCTGTGTGTGTGTGTGTGTGTGTGTGGTGTGTGTCTCTTTCTCTGAATGTGGTATAGTCAGACGGTGAGACAGAGAGAAAGCGGCCCCCTAGACTGCTCAAAGGCTTGTTTGAACTGGCATTGTTTCCTGAGGCAGCAAAGTGGAGGCAGTCCAATGTGTATTTGACAGCTTCATCTCTCACAACCCCCCCGTCAAGTCCAAAAAACTGACAGAATGAAAGTTCTTCCTTCTCCGTTTTAAGATGCCACACTCTCTCTTTCTATCTCGGTTCCTTTCTCATATTCTGGCATATAATCCAAAAATAGCACACGTGTTGTCATTTGTTTGTGTCATGATCAAACACTAAAGCAGTCCAGAGATCTTTTTTTTCCCTGAATATCACTTTACTGATAAATGAACTTTCATATTTTATATATATGCTTTAACTGGGCCAGATAACAAAAGCTAAGCACGGTGTACATAACTAACGGAATGAGAACATTTACTGCAGTTACATTTTGACTCTCTATTTAACAGAATAAGTGACAGCCCAGGGCAACAATACCCAGCAAGTATCACCACATCAAGTGTGTCCTCTCTCTCCACCTTAAGACTTGGGTTCCTCAATGCATCTGTCTTTTCTCTCGTACCTTTTCCTCCTACACACTCGGCTTCACGTAACAGATGTAGCGCTGGTTTGTAATGCAAATAGAATTGGTGTATTTGCACAATGGCAGAGTAAAAGGAAAAATTACAGATTGTGTAGGTGGGAAAAACACATGGATAAAAACCTCTATTTGAATACACTGGTAAACAATACGGGGGCTGGTAAGTGTGTTTTTTGAATGATAATTATTGCCTCAACAATAGTAGCGGAAACATGTAGCGTTATCTGTAAACACTATGTAAGCAATCACACATTCCTTTTGTGAGAGGAAACTTCTGCTCGAGTTTTCATATACATGTCTGCATTCACACGTCTCGACTGCGCCCGGCGGGGACGACAAATTCTTGACACCACAAGAAGGAGATGAGTGATGACTGATGAGTGAGAACTGCATCCTCGCCCCCCCCTCTGAGGCCACGCCAGTGGTTTAGCACTCTGAAGTGTGTGTGAGGGGCTGGGGAAGGTGTAAAGCCAAATTGTGATAATTACTATGTGTGGGTGGCTGCAGCCATTTGTGTGTCACTGCGCCTTTAAATGCAGTTTACAGAACATTCTCAGCTGTCCTCTAAAGAAGGACTCCTGGTTTTTGGAAGGAGGTAACCTGGAGCATAGGCTGCTTTTCTTTATGTTATAAACTTCCCATTGGTGCTTGGGGTTCAAATGCATACATATAATATAATGTATGTTCTGCAACATACATCGTGTTTATATTTACAAACTTTTCTCCTGCTTTTTATTGTGAAATACTGGACAGTTTTACCGCTTCAGGCCTTTATAAAATATTCATAACTCCTAGGCTTGACTGATTTACATATGCAACCTGTCAGAAGGAGATTGCAATTAGGCTTAACTTTTAAAGGTGCAGTTTGTAGGATTGGGCGGCATCTAGTGGTGTGGTTGCAGATTGCAACCAACTGAGCACCCCTCCTCTCACTCCTCCTTTTTCCAAGACTGCGTTAACGTGAGCCGGCGAGTGCAAAACCGCGATAGCGCCCTTTGTCTCGCTCAGAGGTCATTGTTTACATAATAACACTACTTAAGCCAGGTATATGGTCGGCGTAGTGAAGCCGGCGTCATTGCGGCTTTTGTGTGGTGCGCAAAGGCTCCGCAAGTTGTCGCAGCGCTTGGTCATGCCATCTGAATTTATGTACCTACGACCCAAGGGGAAGCACAGAGAGATGGAAAATAATTTTGACTTGGAGGTAAGCAACAGTAATAATAACAGTACACAAATGCAATGCTTGGCGATACGTCTGTGTTCACTACTGTTGCCAGGCAGCCTACTTTCCTTTCCGGTAACACTTGTTGAATTCTTGCTTATCCACAGAATATTTTGTTTGTATGCCCCCCCGGCGTTTCGGAATATATTGCAACGAACAATGCATTGAGCAAAGCGTGCGCACTATCTACAGAGGCCTGCGCCACACTGTCTAGCGCAAGTGTAAACAAAGCTTCAGGGGCAACGGAAGTCAGACGGCGACTGGTGGTATCACGGTTTTGAACTCTGCGGCTCACGTTACCGCAGCTTCACAAGCGTGTCACAGAACTACGGCGGCCTTTGGGTAACATAAAAACGTAAAAAAGGCACTCACTAGAGCCAGTACTTGATTTGTCCGTTCTGGGCTACTGTAGAAACATGGCGTAGTCGGTGAAGAGGACCAGCTCCCTATGTAGATATGAACGGCTCATTCTAAGCTAACAAAAAAACGATTTAGTTTCAGGTGATTATGCACTAATGAAAACATAGTTATGAATATTATATTACATTTCTGCTAATAGATCCCCCAAAATGCTATACACTGTTCCTTTAAGAGTCACAGGCCAAAAAAGAGTGGGAACAACAGTCTAAGATGTGGTGATATTGATAATGTTTTCATGCATGGGTAAAAATAAATGAATTTTTTTGCTCCGTTTATTGGGTAGTTAATTTTTTATGCTGTATGTAACAGGAAGCAACATTAAGGAAGAAAATTACTCTCACCACAATTTACAGCCTTTATGCTAATTGAGGGTATGTGGTGGAAGATGGCATTTCTGTATAATAAAACATTTATCATTACAATAATTTTGTTTAAGAATGGAACGTGTTGCCACATAATGACAACAGGTTAGATTAAATTCTAAGTCTGCTTAAATCTACCTCCTGAAGTGGACACTTTTTTTTATCTACAGCGAGGGCATAACGTACAAATGAGCAATGAGCGAGCAATTCTGCTGCTTCGGGAGTGTGACCAACAGTAAGGCTGCCCGAATATTGAAATGAAGGTCTGGGTTTCCAAGAAATACTCTGAGCTAATCTACAATTCTACAAACTCAGCTGTGGCCATATACGCCCGACTGAGAGAGTCTGAGTGTCCTCTCTCCTTGGCAGGGTACAAGGAGATGACAACACTCACTTTGAGTCAGAGTGTGCAGCCATGCGGAGCGCAACACTCAGGGAGACAGGTACTGTAGAGTTTAATCTGATAAAGTACTAAATCTAGCAGACACCCCTGGGTCTTTTTTTTTTCTCCAGCTAGAGTGAGAGAGAGTGAGAGAGAGGAGAGAGAGTGAGTGGTAGTGGAGAAATAGATGGAAGGAGAACGGCAGACTGAACTTGACTTTGACCTGGGGGAAGGAAAAATGGGGCTAGAGAGAGCACTAGCAGTCACACTTGGAGTTTTACAAGTGCTTTTCTCACCACTTGCCTTTGATGCAAAATTTGAGGTCTAACTTGGTGTGCACACACACACACACACACAAACACGCATGCACAGCAAATGCAGTCAGACACGCACACAAGCAACATTAGACACAGAGTGCCGTAACTCTTGTTTTTTTTCCTTGGCAAGTTGAGGTAGTATTAAAGTGAAGGAGGGTGCAGTTTGACTGCCTGGGTGCAGGTATTAGAGCACTGTCAGACGGTGTATTATCCTCTGGGAGGCTAAAAATGACACATCATCTCTCACTGGAGTTGGGCTTTCACAAACACATTTTCCATTCCTTTGAACTCAGCACCACGACTGAAGTCTTCTGACAATATACTAACAATCAGACAGTGTGTCATGTTTCTTGTTAACTAGCCCCCCGATGCCTCCATGCATGCATGCACGCACAAACACACACACACACACACACACACATTCAATTTGGGACTATTGTTTGTATCCTTAAATGAGTTCTCAGTTGTAAGTCGTCATTGTCTTATTCATCCGAGTCTGCAGTCTGGCAACGGCTTGACAAGTCCTCTCTGACACTATTCTCTCTGATACAAACTATTTATGACAAATTAAAGGAAGACTGAGAGAAAAATAGTTTGTGAAAGAAGTCTTCACTTTTCTTAGATTTACAGTAATCTTAACCTAGATATACAAAGCTGAAGAAAAACATGAATTGATGACAACCAGATCCTCTATACACACGAATCCGGAGAAGTACCGGAAGTAAACAGGTCGCCATTGCCGCGGTGGCGTCTCCCTACTAATACGAACGTCTTTGAATGCAAGCTATCAAAAGAAGTGTACAATTTTCTACTTTTACCTTTACTTTCTATGCGACGTTACTTTTGACAACGATGTCTAGGAGTTCAGGAAGAAACCTGGGCAGTTCTCAGCTGCCTGACGTTATCCTAACATGGTAAAACAAGTAATGTAATGCGTTATTGTGAAATATAACGTTAGTTGCTCCAACCGGGGCAACCTAATGACCACGAAGTAAACTTTATTTGGTCGGCATCACAAACAGAACACGTGCAAAGTGTCCGTGTTAACTGGTGACTCTCAGCTGAATGCATCATGGCTGCTCGTAGTGACAGCAATTTTACTTTAATCAATATTAAATACACACTCATCTGTGTTTATTATCTACGCTGACCATTTAAATTGCTACAAGCAACCACGGACGCATTCGGCTCAAAGTCACCAGTTAGAACTGTTAGCAGAGAGTAGAGTCACTACAACTTGCCACTGCAGTAATGGCGGCGCCGCAAGGTGGCGGAACACACAAAACGGTCTCGGGATTTGTCTATATAGTTATAGTTTTTACCTTATTATGTGATACGTTGGAAGTAGGGGTGCGGGGGGTGCAACAGCGCCCCCTATCGACCGGATAGAATGCCATAATTAATGTGGCATAAGATGGAAAATGAATCCCACTTGAGACCATTTCAGTACATTTCCATCACTATGACACTGCAAATGTCATTCCACATAACACAGAGAAGGGATTTATCCATTTTACCTCGGCACTCTCCAGGGTGCTGGATAGCTCCCTAGATATCTCTCCCACGGCGCACAGTCCTGACATATACAGGCCCGGTGCCAGGATGAATATGTAATAGCCTCAGAAAGGCTAAATAACAACAACATTAGGCTACTGTTTAAAGAATACATTTATAAGGAGCACTCACAAAAATCTATCAAAATCAGCAAGGGAGGCGCGTTGAAACAGCTGTTTGTGGCTTACAGCTCTCAACGGACACAGCCTCTTTAATAGCAAGCTCAGCCTTAGCCTACATTTGTTCTACATAGACTGAATACGCTTTTTTAAGTGAAAGTATTCCTGACAACTTGTGAAAGTGTAATGCAGGCTGCTTACCAACAAGGCCACCAGTGGCATGTCTGTGCAGTAGCTACTGGATTTGAAAGCAAACATGTCAGCTCATTTCGGTCAATGCGGAGAAAATGCATAGTAGATAATGGGCTGGTTTTAATAAAGATATAAATGGACAATGCAGCCAAGTTAAAAGACTAAAAATATTCTAGTAAAAAGATAAAGTACATTTCTGAAAAGTGTGAAAATGTGCAAGATTCCATGCACCGGTTGAGCTAACTGCAGGGACCTATTTTTCTATTTTTGCCTATCTCCGTTTGGCCTCATGTGTAGAAGAATAGACAGCCTTCATTCAGGAGTGGTCTCTCATTCAAGTAGGCTACACATATTTGTCCCTTCAAGGTACAATAATAATAATTCACCTAATGGCTTTATATGAGCATGCATGACATAGGTTATGCCTCTTTGATACGAACCGTTTTCATAATAATAAAGATGCTTTGTGAACATCTGAATCTTACTTTCTAGTTTTCTTAATAGCAGTATACTTCTCAAATTATTTGAAATAAAAGCCTTGGGTGAAGCACCACGAAATAAGTGATAACAGCGCGAGGGGTTAAGTAGTCCCCCTCCCAGAAAATAGATCCAACGTCCCTGGATGCAATATTCTTTATTTCCGGTGTGTCTATTTAGTTTATTTATTTATTTGAGTACCAGGTGCGAATCAATCTGTTTTTACAATTTCTGCCTTAATGAAAACCAGCGTTTTAATCAATATGCCCAATTTAATAAAAGCCTTGTAATATAACTCCTCTCCTTGCTCTGCCTCAGAGTGCCTGAAGAACGATTTCTCTTATTTTCCATGTGGTTATTTTGGATGGCAGCTAAATGTAGACACTCATTTCCCACTACAGAACATGAGGAACAATAAGTTCAATTTCAACTTAACAAGGTAAAGAGAGAAATCAAATAGAAAAGATGAAAAAAATGAATTCAGGGCACAGCCATGTTTATACATGTGGAGCATTGTAGCCAGTGGAAACAAGTCATTTACACTCAGTTGGACAAGATGTAGGTCAATTAGATCTTATTCCTTTGTTGATATGTTTTCCTCAGAACTCATTGCATTTCTCTAGTTTGATGCCAGATGGCTGGGTGAGCATTCCTTGACACTATCTATAAGGCCTTGATGAGGTAAAGTCAACCTCTTTATACATTGCTGGAATTTGACCCAAATGTATTACACCAGTACTCCCTCGTCTCTAGGAAAAAAGTATGACTTTTACTATCTATAGCATGGCATTTAAAGAAAAAAAAACCTTGAACATTCAATCTTTCTAAGTCCATAAAGTAAATCAATGCAGAATAGTGGAGAAGGCCTGAAGATTGGAATAAGTATTTCCCAGCAGGCTTGTCCCTCTCCAGATAAATCCTCTACGCGTTTCTCTACCTGTCAGGAGATGTAATCGACTTTGTCCATACGATGTTGTAACAGGATGAAAGCAGAGCAGGGACATGTCTACATAATGTAGTCCCACTGGACTCCTGCGTGGGTCTCGACTTTAATTAAAAATTGTCTGAATGACAGCGAGACAGGGGTTTGATTCCATGTGTCTGCTGCAGGTGAAGGGTCTATGTCAGGGTGTTTCCAACATGCCTCAACAGCCAGTAAGACTGTCAACAAGATTAATGAAGTGAGCGTCTGCGATATAAAAGACTCTAATGACAATTCACCAAAACATCTAGGCTGTGGACACCCACACAATGTGTTTACATTAGGGCTGTCAACGTTAACGTGATAGTAACGCGTTAACACAAAACCGTTTTAAAGCCACTCATTTCTTTAATGCATTAATGCAATCTATCTTTCGGAGGTTGTAGCGGGCTCAGTTTTAAAGCTAGAATGAAGATACTGGTATCATACGAAACTAGAAAACCTAAGTGTAGTGGCTAGTGTTCATACTTCTATCTTCGTCTTAACTTACTTTCTGTCAATAACCACACTTCAAGGACGACATCACAATGTTTTACGCGTTGAGTCGGCCCGGTAGCAACGGCAACGGCAACGGTAAAACAACCGTGTTGCTCCGCCGGTAACTCGTTTATTTACAACTGAACCTTTTCACAATAAAAGTCATTTCACAATAAAATTCACTTCCTGTCCCTAAGTCACGTGTGTACGGAAGCCGCACAGGATGCAACTAAAAATGAACAGTGGTCAATATACAGGAAGGAATCACACCATATATAGTCACAATATTCTCTCACATTTAACTCAAATATATTTCTCACTGAACTTCACCAAATAATATTATCAAAACAATAAACATAAACTTGGCACTAGTAAATGGCGCTTACATTCCGGCCCCTAATTGTTATGCCTCAGCAGTAAGTGAGAAATATATTTCAAAACAATAATCATAAACTTGGCACTAGTAAATGGCGCTTACACTAAGGAATCCTTTGGTACCAACCATGTCGTGTTGTTGCGAAGGAGGCTAAAGTTATGCTCAATTTTGCCAAGGAAAAAGGGTCCCTTGATTTCTGACCTCAAGATATGTGAATGAAAATGGGTTCTATGTGTACCCACAAGTCTCCCCTTTACAGACATGCCCACTTTATGATAATCACATGCAGTTTGGGGCAAGTCATAGTCAAGTCAGCACACTGACACACTGACAGCTGATGTTGCCTGTTTGCCATGTTATGATTTGAGCATATTTTTTATACTAAATGCAGTACCTGTGAGGGTTTTTGGACAATATTTGTCATTGTTTTGTGTTGTTAATTGATTTCCAATAATAAATATATACATACATTTGCATAAAGCGAGCACATTTGCCCACTCCCATGTTGATAAGAGTATTAAATACTTGACAAATCTCCCTTTAAGGTACATTTTGAACAGATAAAAATGTGCGATTAATTTGCAATTAATCACAGTTAAATATTTTAATCGATTGACAGCCCTAGTTTACATGTATGTGTCAAATTAATGCCCATCTCCATGTGTATGCATGTGCTGTTGAACCTTAAAGCCCTACAGATACAGTGTGCACACCATGCAGAAATAATGTAATCTTCTACGCCTCTCTTTGGAGACAAGACACCTTTTGCAAAGTTCACTACGACCTCTCATCTGTGTGATGTCGGTACATCACATTCAAAGGGAAAGGTGTTTAACCAGAGAAGTTATTATAACTTGCACAAAAAGATCACTGGAAATAGAAGTATGGGGGACAACGTGAGCATGCCTTACCATCATCCATGTCTTCCAAGATGTCGACTTTGGTGGTGGGGTAGTGCATCCCCAGACGGCCCCCGACAGGCATCGACAGAGTGATGTTGAAGCTCTCCTCTACCTCGTACAGAGAGTCGTCGATAATCACCACGCGACACTGCTTCTCCCTCTCGCCTTTGTCAAAGCGAAGGACGCTGCCGTGCTCCTCCGGACGGGAGATGTAGTCCGAGTAAGACAGCACGGTGGTGGGAATCGTCCCTGAGGCAGAACCTTCAGAGGAGAGGTGACAGTGACAGGAGTTTAGGAAGAAGCTGAAAGATACTCCACATTTAAAGATAACATATAGTATTTGTAAAAGGCATCAGATAACCTGAGCCCTCGGTACATACAGTTTAGCAGTTTTTCAGCATCTCTTATCTTAGGAATACTGAGTGCTCAGCTTCAGGTACATTTTTTTTTTTTTTGCCTATAATGGATCCACTCGTATTTTAAGTAGTAGTTCTCAGATACATATTAATTTTTCGCTGAATTTGATGTGAAAAGCAGTGTGATGAAGTTTCAGAGGGGGTTGAGCAAATCAGGTTAACAAACAAGAATAATGTAATAATGCATAATGCATTTTCCCTTTCAGTTTCATAACATTCAGACTGTAGCCATTACGGCTTGTGCGAGTTTGACCTTTAATTGCAGCAAGTCCATCACGTCAGTCAGTGTATCTGCTTTAATGCCAGAACACAATGGGAACAGACCAACCCCACAGGTATGTAGCAACTGTTGCCTGTTGACATTAAACAATAGTGCCTTCATTAGGCATCCCTCATTTGTCTAAATGTATTTCATGGGATTTAACTGCATAAGGAGTACATACAGGCTAAAATATGGACCTTTGCACACACTGTCACCCTCACCAGTTGAAAATAAGTAATTTGATTTATCACACAGAGTGTAGAGCTGTTGTGTAGGTTGTATGTTGTTTATTAAAATAAACTGCTGTAAAACTTGGAAAAGGCACCGGCAAACAGATTGTGATACTACTGGGCTTATGCTGCTACTTTTTATTTGTAAGACTGCAAATACGGTGTGAAATGCATCTCTTCCAGTGTGTTGGCTGTATTTTAACACATTTCACTGGCACTGTCAAACAGGAGAGGTGTGACAGGTGCACCTGACACTCCGCCATGCACATGGGTACATTAACATCACATTAAGGTCACAGGTTTTTCTTTTAATGTGTGCAGTATCCTTAAACAACAATTAACCTCTTCCACTCCTTGAGGGCGCCGGCGCCCTCTGCCTGGCTGTAGCAGGCTCAGTTTTAGAGCTAGAGTGAAGGTACTGATATCGTATGAAACTAGAAAACCAAGGTCTTGGTGTATTAAAGTGGTATTTTGGAGAGATTATTAATCATTTTTATCAATTCTCGAGTGGTATAAAATGGTTAAATTTAGCACCAAATCCATGTAACAAATGGTATCAACCCAAAAATCGCTGCAACAACTTATGAAACTTAATAGAGCATGGGGATGGTTATCATATCTATCATCATGTTCTAAGCCTTTATACACTTTCAAAATGTATTTTAAATAATTAATCTATTATTTATCTTTATTAAATCAACACAGTGCTGAGCTGCATCTCAAATTAATCTTCAGGTTCTCAGCTTTCAGATGGTGTATACCACTTCTATGTGACATCTACTGTTGACCTGCTGTCTCCCCCTAAAGACCCCCTGTTCTCCCTAAAAAAGACATAAAGTGGACTATGATAAAGAGGGGTGGAGTGGAAAAGGTTAAATTTGTGATTTGCTTGCAAGTATGATAATTTGGGTAAAATACAATATGTTTAATATTGTTTCATCTATACCTCAGACACTTAAATTATCTATATGAATACAGGATATATGGTCAGAAATTACTTATAAGCCTTGAAATAATAACATTCACCATCTAGTCTGACCAGCAAACTGGCAGACAGGCGAAGTACAATGAGGGAAAACGGGTTAGATGAGGTGAAAAAGGCTGGTCTATACCCTGCTGTGTGTAGCAGACCACCATGAGCTCCTGGCTGATGTCTCCACTGCGGTGTACCGGGATGAAAAGCTCTCCAACATCTTCCTCCACTGAGTGGATCTGTTCAGGGAAGAACACGGTCGACTCTGTTTGGAGGAGAAAAGAAAACGAGTGGAGGGAGTCAGAGGGAAAAAAAGAAAAGGGTAATGATATGTATAACAATCTGCAAAAATCCACAGTACATTAGCCCATCAAGTACTGATACAGGCTTTTGTTCTGGCTCTGCATTAGTGAGCCTCGGCTGACATTTTTTTTTCATTCCGATCTATTGAAGTGGTAGTCCTGCTGTGTGCTTATTCATATTCAAAAATAACTCTCCATCACAGTTTTCGGTTTGATGCAACCAGAGGTGCTCTTCAAAGAGACCCCTCTGGAAGTTTTTCTCACTGCCTGGTGTGTCACAGACAATTACACATGCAAGCCTCTCAGTTCATCCCACAGAGGGGAATCAGCTGGGAGTTTTGGCACACATCGATTCCTCTATACACAGAGGGGTCAGCACCTCCTTCATTTTTTTTCCTCTCGTTCTCCACTCCTCTCTCCGACTCTGAGAGGAGTTGGTGTGATTGAGAGAGAGACTTAGAGCCAGTGAAAGCACCATCTATCAAAGCAAAGAACTTACGGGCATTATAGAAACAATAAATGTTGGAGCTATTTTCCACAGACGCACAGGGACCAATAAAAAATACTAGCAGAGTGGACTGAGCTTCAGCTCGTCCCATATCTTTCTTGTGACTTTGTTCCCCCCTCTCTCGCTCTCTTTGAGTGGATGAACGATGGGAGCTTCAAGACACTTGTGGCTTTGCTTGTGCAACTTGCATTAAAATGGCAAACGCTGGCTGGAGCGAGAAAAATCAGCGAGAAAAAAAAACGGATATTTTGGATGTTTGATTCAACAGCCAGCGTAAAAAGAGATCAACACCTGAGATGACTCTTTGGGATGAAGTCATCAACATAAGACAATCTTACGCACCGCAGGGGGTCAAACATTTCTCTTCTCTCGCGGTAACTCTCCCTAAATCGTTCTCTCGCCTCTCAATCTTCTCCCCTCTCCTCCATTTCTCTTTACTGTCGCTGCCCACAATCTGTCACTCCCCAGGGGGGCACGGGGACGCGTAGCAGGGGATTAGGGTCCACTGCTTACCTATCACACACACACACACACACACACACACCCTGATTTTCTTCTCTCTCTCTCTACACACATACGGCACACATCCTCTCCTCGCAGTTCTTTCACATTTCACCTCACATTTCTCTTCTAGTGCCTCCAAACGCACCCAAGAATTAGAAAAGCAAATTTTCAACCAAGTGGGTCAGGTTCACCTCCTGGAGGAAAACACACTCATGATTTTAAAACATTCATGGGGAGAGAAAAAAAAAACACATGCTTTTACACTGGCACCTGATAGTGCGATTGTCTTGCCAAAATAAAAAATTGAAAACAAAATCTGTTTGTTTTTTCATTTCTATGCCTAGAACGTCTCCATTATTGATAATTTCATGAATATTCTATGGATGCGGGGATGTTTTCTTTGTTTCTGCTGTGTGATTGTTGTTGTGCATTTTTTACTCTCCTTACGCGCATAAGCTAATAAACACTAAAATGTAAGTGTAAATGTAAAACAAAAACAGCCTCTAGAGACCTACAGTTGATTAACCTGACCCTGTCAGATGGTTTGTTGCTGAGAAGCCATCATTGGAAACTGTTTGGAAAAGGGGCTGGCACTTTCAAAAAATACTTGGCAGGTGATTGGATGAACCATCTAACTGAAGGCGAAAACGTCGCCGTACTTTACAGGTTCAGTGCTGTTCTTTGCTCTTCTTTCAATGAAGAAATACTCTCCAGTTCTGATATAACTGATGCATCTATGCTAACCTCTTCAGGAGCCGTCATTGTTGTTTAGAATAAACAGTCACCTCTCCGTGTGTTCGTCTTACACGCACCTAAGCCACGACCGTAGCTGCCGGTAGCTGCTCACAGGACGCTGATTGTTCCGTTGTTTCGCGAGCCAGACACACACGCATTACTTAAAGCATAGACTGTATATAAAGACGGACGACGCGTCTCCACTTCCTCCCACTGTACAAAAGTTAAGCCAAAATATCCCGGATACAGGAGCTGCCATCCTGAGGTTTTGACGTCATTTGGAGCCAGAGTCTGCGCGGTAGTGAATGGGCGGTGGAGCCGCGGTATCGAGGTCATCCGCCTGAACCTATTGCGAGCCGAGCACAACCGCAGCTGGTCAGCGAGAGAGACTCACAGCTGTCAATCATGATGTCTCACTCCTTTTTATAGCATCAAATAACTAATTCAAACCAAACTGATCAGAAAAATGAACACTTGAACATAGATCAGCATGATAAGAACTACCTAAAATGACAGAAACCATCTTTGAGAAAAATGTATTTGATGTTTACATTGACTTTTCAGTTTGGCTCATGTCCCATCCATTAACATGGAGGGGGCGGGGTTTATGACCCATACTGCAGCCAGCCACCAGGGGGCGATCCAGATGTTTTGGCCTCACTTTTGGGGAGCTGTCATCTTTATATACAGTCTATGCCTTGAAGCCTGACAAGATGGATTTTCGCGTGACATTTGATCCCACAATTCTCGCAGTTGCCGTGCAAGGTTAACAGTTGCAGCAAACTCACAAAAAATGCAGCCCTTCGTTCCTTGTCCTGCATTAGTCGAGAGGTTTTATATCCTAACTGAGACAAAGCTCCTGTAATTACACAAGGATGTGCTTGACTGCAGCCGGCCTTGCGATCTCAGACAAAAAAATTACAAAGCAGAAAAACAGCTCTCTCATCATTTAGTGGAACGACCTTGGTGCAAAATGCAGCAGAGTAACTGATATGTAGCGTCCTCCCCGCTGTATAGAGGAAGCAAGAAAGATATGCAGCAAGATGCCGGTACTGCTTGCAGCAAACAGTCAAACAGCAGGCTGCCACCTTCATCTTCAGTCAGCGCTGTGCATGGATTATATATGAAGAAAGTCACAAAGTTTTGCAGGAGGAAAGCTGGGCTATCACACCCTGTAATTAAACGGAGTTTGTGTCTGCTGCAGCAGCAGCACTGGAAGCGTGTGCACCACAGGACGAGCCCACTCCTTGTTATTAATCAAAGTAGCAACAGGCTGATACAGAAGGGTGGTGGAGGGTACACAAAACAGAAAGAAAACAATGCAGACAAACAGAGGCTGTCCGTGCCGTTAGAACAAACTCAGCTTGTTAAGCTCTCTTTAATTGTGGAACGCTTTTGGTTAAAGCTTAGCGATCCTCTCTCCTCCTCTAAAGCTATTAGCCTAGCTGACATATCCTCTAGAGGAGGGGTGGGGGAAGGATCTCCAGCTAACTAGAAGCCCAGACAAAGCCAGTTTTCATCATTAGAGAAAGAAGCTGGAGTACAGCTAACGCCACAGGCATAGCTAAAGCTTCACTGGCCCATTAGAGTACAGAGTGGCACATCTCTGTCACATTAGACAATCCCCGGAGATGACAGAAAACAAACCAGCCCCTGCCCTCCACACACACCATAATTAACCCACAGGGGAAGACAGAGGGGGAGAGATAACGACATAGCGAAAGAGAGAGAACGAGGAGACAAATGACAGAGAGCGAGAGCGATGAGAGCAGCTGTTGTGTGCCACTATAATGGAAGCTTCAGTGTTTCCATCTTTGTCGCTCTATAATCTATAATTACTTAAAAGTTGCACTGAGGAGGGGAGTAAAGCATACAAAAACACGGACTGTAAAAGCTGCAGAAGAGTAAATCTGGCCTTGACGGAGCGCAGTAGCCAGTTTGTCGCACCGCCCGATATTCCATTAACATTTCAATTTGCAAACAAAGGCACAAAGAGTGAAAACGGCAGATTACAAGAGAGAAAGCGAAAGACTTAAGTTCAGCGCTAAACGGCGATATCAAATTTGGCTGGCAACCTTTGATTGGGCCTGATTGTAATGGACAAATAAATAAACAAGTAGCTCTAATCATACTGCTTTTTTTGTATCGGTGGGTTTTTAGGAATAAACATCCTGCTCAGTATTTGTGCAGAAATACACAACACAATCATCAACAAAATCTCCACTGGCTGTCATGTCATGTTGTCTCCTCCTTCCCTGTGGACAGGTTTGACATGATTCTCTATCTACAGTAGAGAGAGGTTTTTTTTTTTATATATATATTGTCAATTTTTCATTCTGTGTGTGCCAAGTTGACTGATGCTTCACACAGCAAATGTGATATCCAGTAAAGGGTTGTATATTTTTCATTGTTTTGTAACAGGAATGCTTGAGTGGCAGTTGGGATTTTTGTCCGGTGTACATTATAAATGTGAGACACTTCCCTGTGTCTGTCATATTGGTCTGTTCAGCAAAGCAAACACCTCTGCTTTGGATATATTCTATTAAGTTATATTTTAAATCCTCCATACTGCCTGTCCATAGAGGGAGTTAGAGTTTATTTTTTAATAATGGCTATTGCATGGAATAGGGACACTAAACTGAATAAAAACATGATGGAAAATACAGAATTAATCCATAATTCAAAAAGTTTTTTATGCAATACAATTCAGCCAAAACCTAATATTCTGCATCAGTATTCAACGTATCTTCATCGGTTCGTATGATATCTTATGAATAGTTATTCCTCATTTTTCGTGCGTTTTCTTACAAATGTCCAGCAACACTTGTCCCTTTCCGTTCGTTACATGCATACAGTCTTATCAAAATATACTTCCGTCTACACAGGAAACAACTTGCTTCAGTTTAGGCAACAAAACTACATGGTTAGGTTTAGGAAAAGATCGGAAGTATGGAAGTTACGTGACAAATTAGTCAACATTTGGGTAAAAATATCTACGGAAGTCACATAACGTAAGTATAGAAGTTACGTGACAAATAAGTGAACGTTTGGGTTAGTAAAACTACCGTGTCGTAACTTAAGTAGGGAAGTTACGTGACAGATAAATCAACGTAAACTTCTGGTTTCACACGAGTTACGTACACTGGTCTCCTGGGCGAAAGTCCCGTGTTTCCCGCCCACCTACCCCGACCTCCTCCCTACGCGACATTTGTTGCCCTTTATACTTCCTGCTTCATGATTATGTGGATTACACACAAATTGATTATGTGGGATATACACCGATCAGCCATAAAATTAAGACCACTGACAGGTGAAGTGAATAACATTGATTATCTCGTTACAATGGCACCTGGCTGTGGGTGGGATATATTAGACAGCAAGTCAACATTTTGAACTTTGAACTTTGTGTTGGAAGCAGAATAAATGGGCAAGCGTAAGGATGTGAGCGACTTTGACAAGGACCAAATAGTGCTGGTTAGACGACTGGGTCAGAGCATCTCCAAAACTGCAGCTCTTGTAGGATGTTCCCGGTCTGCAGTGGTCAGGACTTACCAAAAGTGGTCCAAGGAAGGAAAACCAGTGAACCGGCGACAGGGTCAGACCCAAGACTCATTGATACACGTGGGGAGCGAAGGCTGGCCCGTGTTGTCCGATCCAATAGAAGAGCTACTGGAGCTCAAATTGCTGAAAAAGTTAATGCTGGTTCCGATAGAAAGGTGTCAGAACACTCAGTGCATCACAGTTTGTTGCGTATGGGTCTGCGTAGCCGCAGACCGGTCAGGGTGCCCATGCTGACCTAATGTTATGGCTGATCGGTGTATATGAATTACAGTGCACTACATTTCGTAGGTATAACTAAGAGTGGTGTATGAGAACAGCCTGCTGTATTCAGTATCTAGAAAATGTTACTTCAAGGATAGAAAAACTTCTGAGAGTATTCAGACTAAATGTGCAAAAATGAATAAATAAATACACATAAATTCTCCCTCTTGAGTGCCTCAGATTTCTTCAGCAACTCTAAACTAGTAGGATCCACAAGCTGAGGAACACCAGAGGGACATCTTTTTCACACCCGAGCAGCTCTCCCTGCAGACTGTTTTGTGAATGAATAAATGCATTTCAGCTTTTATGGTCTATTGTGATTTAAATGTGGAGAAAAATACCTCCATCATATTGTCAAAAGAATATTCAACGGTCTACCCCTAAAAGTATCTATGTGTGTGCTGAGTGCAGGATATACGTATATAAAGGACTGACCGTCACTAGGATCCAGGATCTCAACTGTTGCTGCGGTAGGGAACTCCATCACCCCCATCACCGGCTCCGATAGTAGAATCTGGAAGGTCTCCGCCTGCTCGTATTTCCCGTCGGTCAGTATTCGAACCCGCCACGTGGCTCTGGACTGCCCCGGGTTGAACTGGACCTGCCTCTGGGACTTGCCCTTGAAATCCTCGTCTTTCTTCGCGCTACCATCTTGGGTGCCGATGCCTGAAAGATACGGAGAATGATGGACGTCAAAAAAAAAAGGAGAAGGAAAAGGAGAGCAGGCCAGATGAGTAAAAAATAAGACAAACAGGAAGAAGTGAAGACAAAAGAAGGGAAAGCGACCATTAAAGGGTGACAGGAAGGAGAGAGAAACAGATGAAAAACAGATTAGATATTCACACCCTTTAATGTTGTTCAGAGAGTGGTGTGAAAAAGAGCGTTGCGTCTATTTTTCTTCACTGATCACTTACAGAGCCTCGGGAATGTGTGAAATGAATTTGTGACTGAAGCGTTTAAATAAGCATCTTCCACCTTGCGGAGACGGATTAGCTACCACAATTGTTTCCCAAGGGTTAGGTATGCATGCGAGTGTGTGTGCGTCTCCTTTTCTCTTCAAATGCCTCTTATTTCATTTATAATAGGGCTTTCATGTGAATCCACTTCACAACGATCCATCTAACATTCATGCTCATCAATACACCTTCTTCAAAGTAGCAGCAGAGCTCACTGGTAACACTGGGTTCCACATCAAACGCACATCAAGGAAACCCAGGTGGCATAAGCTATACAATAATGTATTACATTTGGAAATGTGTTGTTCACATTCCTTTGTCTACATTCAGAGTGGCTGGCGAGAACAAGGCGAGCGGAGCCGTGCCAGGCTGACGCACATGCCTTTAAATAAAGAAGAATTTGTCTTCCTTTTTTAGACGCGGAGGAAAAAAAAAAAGGTGACAAACATGCAGATGAGACTGGATACATTCGATCACACGCACAGTAAGATCTGAGCGGTGAGCATTGTATGCAAAATTTAAGCTGAAAATAAGACAGTCACACTCATTCATGTTCCTGGACCTGTGAGGATCTTCAGTGAAAACCTCAGTAGTCCAGCAAGTACATCTCTCACTGTTTTGGACCAATTTCAAGTGCAGAGGAATACGTTTTTCACTGATGGTCAACACAGCCAACCATAATGAAGTTGAGCACTATCTGACATTTAACCTGATGTGTAGCCAGCAGCACATTAAATATATATAATCCCTTCATTTTTGGCAAGGTATTGTTATCTCTCAACTTTCTCTGCTGTTTCTCAACAGGAAAAGATGCTGCTATTGCTCATTGCAGCTGCACTAATCCAACACAACAAATCTACTTCTCTAGGGGCTGTTGCAAGTCTTTCTGGGAAATCTAAGACATGACTGATGGAAGTTCCGTCAGGACAACTCATGGTTCACTTGCTGAGTGGTTCCATCAGCTTTAAGGGTAACTTCGTTATTTTTCAATCTTATTTTCACATGTAGTCGTGTCCAACTGACTAATAGCGACAACGATTCCTGAAATTGGTCCAGTATTGAGGGAGAACGCTTTAGACGGCAGCTGCTCACAGGCTGCTATTGGGGCAAGCTGGCACCGTCATTTACATCCACTAAAAGTGTTTGTTTTTGCCACTGACAGGTTCTGATTGTTATTATAAGTGTCTGACATTATGGACAGAGTCTCGCTCAAGGAGGAATTTCGTTGTGAAATCTCATGAAGTGACGTGTTGCCAGAAGACAACGGTTGTGTTGGAGTATAGAAAGCGTAGCTTAGTGTTATCTTAAAGATTTTCAATGTCGTAGCTGAATATTTAAATGATTTCGATAATGTGGATGAGGTCTTTGAATTCGATGGCCGCTCGTATTTATTTGAGCCAGAGTATACGGATATTCAGATTTCACAACGAGGCTTCTCCTTGAGCGGGACTTGGACACAATAAAAAACTGACCGGATCAAGGTAGAGCTGCAACAATTAATCGATTAATCGATTAGTTGTCAACTATTAAATTAATTGTCAACTATTTTGATAATTGATGAATCGGTTTAAGTCATTTTTTAACAAAAAAAATGTCAAGATTCTCTGATCCCAGCTTCTTAAATGTGAATATTTTTTTTGTTTGTTTTTACTCCTCTATGACAGTAAACTGAATATCTTTGAGTTGTGGACAAAACAAGATATCGAGGACGCCATCTCGGGCGCCATTATTCACTATTTTCTGACATTTTATAGACCAAACAACTAATCGATTGATCGAGAAAATAATCAACAGATTAATCGACAATGACAATAATCGTTAGTTGCAGCCCTAAGCGAAAGGTAAGAAAACATTTTGTATTTCTCTGTAGAATCCTTTCCATAATGTGGTCAGACACTTATAATAACAATCTGAGCCCTTGTTCTCCCTCAATACTGGACCAATTTCAAAAAGTGTTGTCCCCATTAGTCACTTGGACTAAAATAGGGTCCAGGTTGAAAAATACCGAAGTTACCCTTTAACCTGAGTCATGTTTTCTGAGGCAAATCAAAAATTTGAATTAACAACACTTCATTACAAAATAGCTTCATTCTTAATCAAAACTGATTCCATTTGACAGTATAGAGCATCAGAGATTACAGTGAAAATACCAGCAATACTGTACATGACTAAGATTAAAACCCAAGTCCTGTTTCTCACCTGATTTTAAACTAAAACAAGGTTAGAAGAAGTTTTGCCTCACATCAAAGTTCTGATTCAAAGAATTCATCTTCCGGGAAACATTAATGTGTTTTGGATTTCTCTTGCAGAGACGCAACTTTCAGCTTTGTTTGAGGTGCTACAGAAAAGGTCAGCGGGGTCTCCGAAAAAATAAACAAATAAAATAAATCAATAACATGATGAAATTTCATGGCAATTTGTGGAGAAATTGTTTACATCGGGCTGTGGACGGAGGTTTGCTTGGATATACTAACCAAAGAAACATTGACATCTTTAGGCTGTGCCACTAGCATCAGACATATTTAAAAAAAAATACTCTGAGGGGTCTGGACTGTTATATAAACACAGATATGCTTTGTATTCCAATCATGCTTTCAACCTATAAAACATAAGTCTCAACTTGTCGATTTCAGTCATGGTTGATTCGGTTACTGCTGACAACGACATACATTTTAATTTCGTTCAACATGATGTGCGTGTATTGACCACTCCTGGCAGCGAACTCGTCTCTTGAGGGGCCACTCTGTCAGAAACGCAACAAGTGTGTCCTGTTTACAGCGCAGAACAAACTGAGACTGAGGGAATTCACTGTTAATAACAGACTCCGCCACTAACGATGAAGACTGGAGAGACAATTACAGACGACTTGAAAAGTGGCCTCCTAACAGGTGAATTCTATCTATCTTATCTTTCTCATCTTTCTATTCTGATGATCAGTTGATCCACATCAAATAACACACACACACACACACACACACACACACACACACACATACACAACCTGCCTACAAGAGAGAGGGAGTGTTGATCTTAAAAAGGTGGAGCCTCATTGCGCCACCGTTGCTGGACTCCCCAGAGGGAAGAGACACGCGTTGCTTGAGGTCGCACTGGGGTTCCTTCTCAGCAGGTGGAGATATACCCACCCGAGGGCTTTTGATCTCTATGGTGCTGTTCCTCAGAGCTATAGTCCCTTGTGTTGTGTGTCAATAACACAAACACACACACACACACACACACACACACATACATAAGGAGCTGCTCACAAAAACACAATTTCTGTTTACAGCTCCAAACCTTCCCTTCTTTTGTTCTGTATTGTTTCGCTATTGAAAGCAAGTACTGCAACAAGCTGGCTGAATGTGAATCATACAATTCATCCTGAAATGTATGATTGCAGGTTCCTTCATGCTCGTTATACGATAAAGGTCATTTCACGTCAAGGCAGCTGAGGTGATCTGTAGAAACGAGGGGGGCAACACTTTTCTATTCTCTCTTTGTGAAATTAAATTATCTCTCCTTGGCAACAATAATGAGGCCGCAATACATCCCACAGGAGATGATTAACCTGGGAAATGAACACCTTGTTAACAAACCTTCATTTATCTCTCAGAGCAAGGACGGAGCAGAAGAGGACAGACCAGAAAAGGGAAAAAAAAACTCTTCAAAGAGTGAGCTTTGACTTATGCAAGAAATCAAAAAAAGAAGAAGAAGAACGAGAATTCAATTCCATCTTGTTCCCACATGGGGTTCCTCAGATTACTCATACAGCAAAGAAGAAGAAGAGAGGAAAGGACAGGAAAGATGTGGAGAGGAGTAGGACTTTGAGGGTGGAGGGTTTCATGAGGGGAACAGAGCGAGAAGACAAAGACAAAGAACCAGCGGAGATACACTTGCAACTGGTAACAACCACATGCACGCAAGTAAGTGGGAAGATAGAAGACAGAGCAGAGCAGAGAGAGAGAGGAGAAGGTAGATATAAAATGAACAACAAAGGGAGAGTGGGTGGAGGAAGAATATAAGACAGCCTATGGCATAGACCCAGGGCTATGAGGCAGTAAAGGGGGGGGGGGGAAGAAGAGATATGGTGTCTTTTGATGAGGAAAAGCAGGTTAGAAGCAAAAGGACCAAACACTCTCTACGGTGAGATGAGGTGAGGAGAGATTAGGGATGAAAAGGAAGTGTAGGTAAAACAGGTTAAGTGGGTGGACAAAGTCGGTGTGGGACAGTAAAAGACAGGAAAAGGTGACAGAACTCAATTAGAAGAAGACAGAGCAGGTAAGGCAGAGAGAAAAAACACCCATGAAGAATTGAGCTACTCATAAGAAGTGAGAAAGTGAGGTTGAAAACAGTGGTAGAAGACTCCAATCTGATCCCCCTTGCTCTTGTCCGGCCCCGTTCTGCCTGTGAGCTCTTCTTTGCGGGGGCATCTTTGAACCTCTATCTTATCTCTGCTTCCCTCCTTCACTGATCCTCTCCACCTGTGCGTGCCGTTGTGATGGAGCGTGTGCAACAGTTCTCCTCCACCTCTCTCCTCCCGGCTGGCACAGCAGCAGCTTTCATCAGCTAACCCTTAAAGCAAGCTTCTGACAACATCGCTAGTTGTTTTTCCATCCCTGACACGCGGCCTGTCTGATCTAATGTAATCTGTCTATCTATCTGCATCTACAGTGTCTACTTCTGCCAGGAATTCCTACGTGGCTTTTTTCTTTCCTTTTCTTTATATATTTACAGGATTTGTTTCAATTATCTTTTCATTCACAGCTCTGGTTTTGTTGTGATCGTTGTTACTTCCCTCCCATATCCTCCGATAGCACACTTCAAACATACTTGCTCATAAATTGATAAAAAACTGATGTTTATAATTGTTCTGGTTCACTTACAGCCCATTGGATTTGAAATAAAACAAAGGCTCTGGGGTTAAAGTGCTGACTTTGAGCTTCGAGGGTGCCTGAGGGTGTTCATAACTACATTGGCTGCACAGACTCGTAGCCCTCTTTAGAGCTGAACAATTAAGTAGATTAATCAATTAGTCATCAGCAGAAAATTAATTGGCAACAATTTTGAGAATTGATTGATTGTTAAAGTCGTCTTTTAAAGGGGACCTATTATGCTTTTGTTATTTTTCCCTTTCCTTTAATGTGTTATATAGTTTTTTGTGCATTTAAAAGGTCTGCAGTTACAAATCCCAAAGTACAGGCCAAAGGGAGTTACTCTCCCCCACAGAAACATTGCTCCTGAACTGCCTGAAACGCCTTGATTGAAATCCTGCCTTTTCTTCCGTAACGTGGTGATGTCACCAAGTAACACATTTGCATAATACCTGCCTAGCGGCTAGTTAGGCACGCCCTCAAACAAAGCTAGTTAGAGCGTAGCTGGAGCGGATTCCGAAGAGTGTGGTTTGGTTGACCAATCACAACAGTGGGCCAGCTGACCAATCAGAGCAGACTGGGGTTTTCGGGGGGTGGCAGGAGCTCAAACAGAGCGTTTCAGACAGAGGGTGAAAAGAGGTGCTGCAGCACAGCCGGTATGAGAAAAGTAAAGTGTTTGTTGAACATTAAAGCATGTAAAGATGTTCTAGTAGAAACCCATAGTACAATTATGCAACTGAAAATAAGCACAATAGGTCCTCTTTAAGCAAAAATGACAAACATTTGCTGGTTCCGGCTTCTCAAATGTGGGGATTTTATATAATTGTAACTTGAATATCTTTGGACTTTAAAACAAAACAAGCAACTAATTATGACTATTATGTCATCTTGGGCTCTGGGAAATTGTGATGGGCATTTTTCACTATTTTCTGACATTTTATGGGCCAATTCTTGGACAATGTGACAGGATCCTAAAAATATTAACAACAACACTTGCATTTATGGTACAACTGTGTTTTGAACTGGCCAAATCATTCACTTCCTGCTCTCATAAAAGTGATAGTGTCTTTCACTGCTAAAGATAAAATCAAGAAGTGGAAATGACTGCAGTTTAGGCCTGGCAGGGCATCACCAAGCAAGATACCAAGTGCCTGTGGATATCTGCGTGTCGTAGACTTCAGATAGTCATCGACTGCCAAGGATTTGCAACCAAATATGTGATTGTCCCACTATTTTCTATCTGTCCCTACAGACTGGTGATAACTGGGGTTGCAATTTCTATGCTGTTCATCTGATGTGTGTATAAAAACCCTTAAATAAAGCTGAGAGTTGACAGCTTAACCTCATATTTATTGTTTTGATTTTGAATCCAATCTGCTGGAAAAATACGTCTTTCTGACTGCACTGTATCATCAACATCATCTTTGTTGTCACAGTTTTTTTTTATTTTACAATGGTGACATATGAATTTGTTTGTCTCAAATAATTTTAAACAGTAAAGAAAAAATTTACATAAAATAGTTAGGTGTATATCTGTATGGCCAACCCAATCTCACAGAAAGGCGTGTAAATTTGAGGACGTATTTTAGGCTTTTTGCGTGTCATTTGTACGCCACGCAACAAAACTACGGCAACGTCTGCAGTTAGGTAGTGGCAACAAAACCACTTAGTTAGGTTTAGGAAAAACCTCATGGTTGGGCTTAAAATAATTATGCATCTAAGTAAAATATGTACGGAATCAACGTAACATACGTACGGAAAACATGTCACTAAAAAACACATGACAAACATCACTAACGTAACTTACAAAACAAACCTCCTGGTTAAAAGTCCTGTATTTGTTGGATCCATCCACCTCCCCTCCCACCTGCTATAAGCAGTCAGTACAGACTACATGGCGCATTAATGACACGCCTAAAGCAAAAATGGTGTTCTTATTACACTATTTTGTCTTGCGTTTTATCTTGGCATTAATACACCAAAATCCTGGCTCAAAATGTGTTTCTGTTGTTTTGCCCGTTCCCTGTAAATCCAAATTGCCACATGAGTCACATTACAACATTGAGGATCATCAGCACAGCGGTATTTGTCAGCTTAAATAATTTACTGACAATCAATGATATCAGGGCAAAATGAGGCAACTTATAAAGAGGCCAGTCAAGTGCATCCTTCACGCACACTGCAAAATGATGCACCGTGGCGAGGAGAACCTCGAAAATCATTAAGACTCGAGCCAAACAGATATATTAGCGAAGAACACACCTAACAACACTGACTGATATATTTGCTTAACAGCGACACAAACTACAGCCTTATAATGATTTCAATTGACACCAAACATCAATCAAAAGCACCATTACTGGCGGTATTGTATTGGATTGCATTGTATGACGTTCCTGCTATTTTGTCCACTTCGAGTGTGTCGCCACTCTGTTATTGGTTCATTCGCTCCACTCGTCTGTTCACCGGCCCAGCAAATTGAAATCTATGAAAGTTATTAGACTTCGATCACTTTCTGTTTTTCATTCTGTGTTGCCGTAAACTAGATCGTATTTCATCATCAGCGCCTGAACAGATCCACACTGGGCAAATAGACACAAAAATACATAGAGATACATGCATGCAAGCACACATACAAATTTTATTTGTGTCAGGGTGACTTTGGTTTGGTGCTGTGGGGTGAGATACACTTTTATCTTAAGGTTAAAAGCAAACACTCCTCTTTAATCTCTCTTCAAGGCATGCACTTTTGCATAAAAGTGGCTCAGCTCAACATGTTGTAGCTACGTCTGACTCTAGATGGAAAGAGCTTTCACATTGATGCATCTTAGCACCGGGTCTGCATACCACGTTAGTCATTCATTCATGAGGAGGTCTTGAAAGCGAACGTGTGTGCATGTGTTGTGTGTGTGTGTGTGTGTGTGTGTGTGTGTGTGTGTGTGGTCAGAGATAACCAGGTGCTCACACACCCACTGTGCAAAGAGATGACAGTCAGAACGCAAGCTTTCATGTGTGCCCAAGAGATACCCTCAAAACACTTCCCGAGAGGAATCACATGTACATACGTGCACACACACACAGGTAGATAAGCATTAAAGCTTACATAAACCGCTACACTGTGATGCTAACACCTGACCCTACGATTAAAAGGGATCAGAATGATGATGAGAGGTGGGAGAGAGTAAAAAGCTGCTTACAGCTGCTGCCTCTCCCGCAGCGAGCTGCAGTCAAGGCTAAGAGGAGCGTTCAGGGACAACATCATCATCATCCTTTTAACCTTCGAAGCCACGCAGACACAAAATCACCTCCATCTGCCGGTCAAAAAGCTTATTAAAAACTTTGGCATTGATGTTTGTGTAGATTGAGATTTGAGCAGCACAGAGAGCCAGCGCTGTGCTCTCTGCCCACTGTGTTTTGTACAGTGATGAGTGCTGCAGCCAGCATGATGCTCACTTTATTTTTAAGTTTGCTGATGATTCATTTATTGTCAGTGTTCTGATAATTCTGTAAAATGTCTCATTCATTTTTCAGCCTAATATAACTAAAAGGCCAAGAGTAGCCATTCATACGCTATGAGGCAGATGAACAACTACCTTAGATTGAAGATAAACTGAATTTCAAGAGCTAAACAGGTCGAATTTGGAATAAAATGCAAAAGCTGATTTTTTACTTCTCAGAAAATTGAAATTTTTTCTCCAAGAACAAGACTCTGATGAGCATGTTTCACAAAGTCAACAGTACACTAATGCCTCGTTTCCACTGCATGGACTCGACTCAACTCACTTTTGGTACCAAGGCCTTTTCTCTATTTCGTTTTCCAATGCAGATAGTACCCCCTCAGTGTAGGCAGGATTCTCAGCTGATGGCTGTATCGACGCCGTATGGAACTGCTGTGACATCGCCTTTCATCAGCAACCAAAAAGAGGAACATCTGCACTTTGTCACATGTAAGGCGTAGTTTTGCTGTAGTTTTTGCTGCCCTTTTCAAGTCCCCATGAAATGAAAAATACATTTTCCCAGTTTGAATCCTGTGTCCCCATGTTAATTGTTCATTTATCTCTTGTTATATGCCAAATATATGTCCAAAAAAATCAGTATCAGAATATTTTTACATCAAAATCTGATCAAAATCCCTGTCTTTTGTCTTCCTGTAAACGGTTTTAAAAATCTCACTGACTCATTCTGCACTTGGGAGGCATTTACAAAGATTCATCCAATCAAATGAGACTTTGACAATCACTTCCCCATTTGGATCGTAGTAGCTAACATTGCATTATGGAGAGACATAGGAAGAGATGTGATGATGTGTGTGACAAAAACGCTGTTTTCATTTCCAAAACAATGTGGCTGAGGTCTGATTCATTCAAGGGAAACTTTGCCAATTTTCAACCAACATGACACACCGAGTACATACAGATGAACGGCAAAATGATGATGACGCATCCTCCAGCTGATCTAACAACAGGTGAGAGAGGTGTGTGTGTGGAGCCAACAGTCCTCTGTAGCTCCGTATCGAGCTTAACTCTAAGCGCGCCCACTTTTTAACAGTTAAATCAAATGGGAAGGATTTTATTTAAATCCCTCTTGTTACTGTACACCGCTCGCATATTCCGTTACGTCACAGTACAGAAGCTAAAGACGAAATCTGAGTCGAGTGAATAAAAAAAAAAAATTGCGATCGCTATGGATGGTAGATCGGCTATTTAAAAATGTCAGGTTTATGCAGGATGTCCCGCTAGTGACGCTTCTCTCTGACCAATCAGTGTTCTGCAGTGTTTAACTCCACCTTCTAGTATTGGCTCAGCTCGCTTGGAACCTCGACCGACGTGGTACCAAAAAAGTATGCCTACCAGGTAATCTACTATTCACAACTTTTACTAATGGAAAACCAAAAAGGAGCGAATTGAGTAGAGCCGTGCCATACCATGCAGTGGAAATGTGGCAAATGTCACTTTTTCTAAGTCAAATTGCGAGAGTAGTTTTGTATTTGGTCTGATCTTCTAATGTCATCTCAATGTCTTCCCCACTCTTTCTGTTACACTGCAGTTTAGGGCCCTGACGCATCAAACCCACCTACATAAAACAGCTTGACAAAGATCGACTGACACATCGGCTCACTTCGCCTCCCGTCTATTGTCATGAGTTGTACACACTGCCAAGTGCAGCTGCGAAGACGACAACCAGCAACTAGCTGGTGTACATCAGAGAGAATAAAATGTAAGTAATCAATATTTCTTCTCCAAATTGTCAGCTCGGTGTGTCAGAGCCCTTAGGAACCGCCCAGTAAAACACATATGAACAAATTAACATTCATTCATATCTACAGCTTTGCTTTATGTGGAGACAAAGAGATGACGGGGTGACAATTCTGCTAATTGTGACGCTAATGATGTCAGTGATGATCAATGCAGTGCTTGTCATTTTGATTGATCTGTAATGCTCTCACTGTGACAAACTACTTTCAAATATTGCTGAATTTTGAAGATCAGGGAAAATGGTGTATTGCTTCACAAGCAGTCTTGTAGGCAGCAAAAATATTTTTCTGGACATTGTTTTCTTGTATGGGCCAGTAAAACATTTTTTTTTACAGGGCACCACATTGACCTTACAGCTCTCTCAACTAGCCTCCTCAAACTCAGAACAAAACACTGTTATCCCAAATTCTAAAATGGCTCAAGGCCAAACCAAATTATTCTTCAAATCTGGTTACAGTGTTGAAAGGAAATGTTGTAATTGCTTGTTGGCTTCAAGTGTCGGATATTTTTTGGTCTGTAGAGCAGCACTCCAGGAGAATGTTGTCATATGATTGAAGCAAATGACAAAATTGTGCACACTATCTACCATCATAAAAGCAAAAAAGTAGAAAAATAAAGTTAAGGTTGTGAGTTATTTCCTGAATTCTATAGCATAGTAGAACTAACAGAAACCTGATATTAACAGTAGCCTTATGTAATGTAATGAAAGCTTAAATGAATGCTTGAGGAGAAGAAACAGTAAGAGATTGGACAGAGAGAAACAGGACTAAGAAGCCTCAGCCATGCTAACAGCTCTGTGAGGCTGTTTACAGGCACATCGGTGATTTGGGCTTAATGCTCATAGTGTTCATTTGGGTATTTTCATAAATGACAACATAATGTATGGAAAAACATAACGTTAACGCTAACACTAATTGAATTTTTTTTTTTTTTTTTACTTTACTCCCTTGATACTTTGCTTCGCGGACTGTCTGCTTTCCGGCTGGATAACCTGAGGCTGATGCCGCATCCACATTGATATCGTGATGGGAAAAAGGAAGTAATTTTCTCTTATGAAAAACGGATGTGCACGGGGAAAGCACCTGTGGTTGAAGCCGCCCTCGTCAAGAAATGCCCGGTCACGTAATGCCCCCAAAGTGAAACTTTGCCAATCGTCAACCAGCTCTGCGGCACACATGCAGACCGGCGCCCGCTTCCCTCCCTCCATGCTTCCGGGTGGGCGAGCGAGGAGCCCTGGCAAAAGCCCCAGGGCGCCGTTCTGCATACACGCTTCCGCTGCAGAGCTGGCCAAAAACGTCAATGCTTCACCCTTGGTGAGGGAAAAGGCAGAAGAATTATGCCAGAAAATAGAGCATCGGTCTGTTTCATTACTTTGTATTCATGTAATAAATATACAAATGTCAATTAGATGGTAATCTGCATGAGAAATGATGCACAGTAAATTCGGTGATAATAATCATCTGCTTATAGTGATCAATTTGACATACGTGATCACTAAAGGCGGTTTCCACTGTATTGGACAATTTAAAACTTTGACGTGATGATGGCACTGATGATGTCAAAATCATTACAATTGCGTTTACCAAATTCCATGGTAAAGACATGACAGTTGTTGAGATATCTCACTCAAAACCAAAAATATCAACTTCATGGTGTCACTAGAGATAAAGTCAGGGGTTCACTAAATTCATTTAGGATTTATTGTCTGGGGACAATAAATGTCTATACCAAATGTTGTGACATTTATGATATTACAGTCTGGACCAAAGTGGTGGACCGATTGACCGACTGACAGTCCGACACTGCCATCCCCAGAGTCAACCTGCTAGCCTGGCTAAAAACACAAAGCATGTCCTCTTGGCTGAGAGAATAAGAAAGAGATTAAGAGAGACAGAAAGACAAACAGACTAACCAATGAAAGACGTCTCTCCCAGGTAGCCTCTCCGCCTGAGCACCACCTCCAGAAACTTGTCCTCCTCATCCACCACGTAGTACTCCTTCTCCAGAGAGATCCAGGCCCAGTCCAGACGGAACTGCTGCACCTTGAGCTTGTTCCCACCTGGACAAAAATACATAACAGAAATACATTTTTTTGTTTCATTGAAAAAACAAAGTCTCTCATACTTAGATGAATCGACTAAATGTGTTGAACATTCTGTATGTGCTACAGTGGGTCTGTGCCTATTAAATTACCAAATGCTGAGTTCAATATTCTGTAAAAACTGGAAAAGAAACAACGAGGGGGAATTCTGTGACCCACGGGAAAAATTACTGTAATGATGAAGAAGTGTTTTAATTATTTCCAATGTGCAGTCCAAATGTTTCCAACACATCTGCTGTAGAATATTCGAAGATTCATAAAAAAAAGAAACCACACAATATATACCTTTCTATATCTAACAGTCTTTTCGTGTGCTCTACAATTAAATTCAAATTTTCCTTTTGTTGAACAGTATTTTCTTCTCGCCTGCGCACATCGTCCTGAGGATTGGATGCATGCCAGCCAGCCAATCAGTGTTCTAAATGGCCATGTTAGCGCTAGGCTAATAGAACTACTCAATAGCTGCCACTTCAGCGGGCGGACAGGAAGGATGCTGCTTTGTGTGGCAAATTTAACCACCTGCAAGGGTAAAGGGTTGAGTTCTGGGATAATGAAAGGACATAATGAGATAGCATTGTAAAACTTGAATAAAAGAAGTGGGGGACTTCTTTTTTGCTGCTTTTGTGTAGTGATAAACAATGCCCAAGTATGCATGGCATTCCTGCGAATGTGTGTTTTACTGGCAGAGGGAAATGCAGAGGAGGAGGACTGTTTGCGCAGACGTAATGTGTAGGCTGTCAGAAAGGAAATCTCATTTAGTTCTATTGAGGACAATTTCAAAGCTGTTTGTTCTTTCAAGTCATTTATGCCTCTTAAATGGTGGAGCAGTAAGGCTGTTAAAAGCACACACAGCAGAGCACTTCACCTCCATCACCGTAGAGGTCATAAACGGCAGCAGGGCAGCAGAGCTGTTAAAATCTCATCGGGCCAAAAAAGAAAAAATCCTCTAATACACTGACAGTCTGATAAAATAGTATTTCCCTGTGCTGATCCATAAAATAGCAATCAATCAGGTTTTATTTATATAGCACATTTCATACGGCAAATAATAATAAAAAATAAAAATAGCATCATAAAGAATGGATATGATACCCTCCACCTCCACAACTCAGGTTCAGCTCTCTGTTAGAATAAAGCTTTAACATGGCATGCCGACATGGCGCTAAAACGCAGCAGAGGTGAAAAGTTCAACACTTTCCGGCTTGGCAGACATAGCTACAACATGCTGAGGTGAGGAGACAGCTAATATAATCAGAGCTCATGTATCTTCCAAAAAGCCCGTAGGCCAAGTTCAGGCTCCACTTAGCACACACACACACACAACTTTTCAATCCCAACTTCGCTGCAACCTTCACTTTCATCCCGACTCCCTGATAGTAAATGCAGCATAAGCTGCCTGAGATCTTAGTGTGTCTGTGTTTGTGTGTGTGTGTGTGTGTGTGTGTGTACCAGTCCTTCTGAGTGACCTCCCACTGAAGGAGCTGTGCACAGACAATAAGGATCTGAGTCAGAGGGCTTCAGGACTGTCTCATTCCTCCAGCCTTTCAAAAGGATAAAAGACCTCTCACATGTGCTGACCATACAAAAAAGCAGCTTTGAAATCATCCTCAATAGAGCTAAATTCATTTTACACCCTCTTTCAAAGGCTTTCCTTACAAAAAACTCAACACAAGGGTTTGGTTTTTTGAACCAATTAGGGATCATAGTTTCTGCAGAGAAAGTTCCAAGGATCAGGACACCGAGAAATCTGCAGAGAAAAACTTTGATGCTGCCTTGTGATGTACGATCTACTTTACAGCATTATAACTAACAGCTTTATAGTCATAAAGGGTTTAAATCAAAAGGCATGTAGCCATATATGTTCAGTACTGTAAGTGAACATAAGTATGCTCAACGTCATCATGTAAACCATCTTCTTTGAGACTCAGCTCCTGACTTGAGTATCTATATGGTCAAGCAAGTAGGGCTGTTCCGAATACCATTTTTTGGGCTTCGAAGCTTCAGTGAGAAATATTCGGAGGTATTCGAAGCTTCAGGAGAGTGCTGCTGCCGTACTACTGTACACACACGCACCTCTACACACAACAAACAGGGATATCCGTCTGAGAATAACTATTAATAATAATGTTTAATATGAATAATGAATAATATTGCGGGATTATTACTTATTTCATAGGCTATTTGGGGATTTATACATTATTATTACATACTTATATATTAAAAAAACAAAAAATAAAGCGTTTGAATACTGATTTGGAGGTCAATTACCATGGCAACGGTCAAAGCTTCAAAGCATTCGGGTCAGCCCTACAAGCAAGCTTAGCTTTTTAGCCTCTTTCATCTCATTGGTTTGGTTTTATGGCCCACAAATTGCTGTATGATTCAGTCTTAATGCTCTCTTTTACCTCACTTTCAGCTAAAAAAAAAACTCTAGTAGGTAGTGTGCCACCTAGCCGGTGGTGAACAAATTTGAACCAGGAGCAAGCTAAACATCCAAATCCATTCCTCAGAAGTTAGTGGAGACCTAACGAGAGCGATGAGGGAAGTGAGTATTGGATTATTCCTCAGGTGGCCAGAGACACGACTCTACATGAATGCTAATGTTGCAGCTCTCCTGCTGGATGAAGATAGGGAATTGCTTGCTAAGAGGTTAGCCTTGACAGAGACACTTTGGCGTACAACCAAAATTAAATGCTGCAGCGCAATTACGGATCAACTAAAATGTTTTAAAAGCAAAACAGAGGAAGTGACTCTTCTTCTATTTCCCGTCTTTTCATAAAAAGAGCGTCAAGGCAAGCTCTCCTCCCACAGTAACACACATACACACACACACACACACACACACACCTCTCGTTTCTCGCCAACCTTCTCTTTCTAAAGATATTTAAATCCTCGACCCCTAAAAGAGACCTTCCGCGAACGTTTCGTTCAAAAGCACATCAAAACAAGTGCTACTGATGTTCACACATACTGTAAGCCTCAGTGTCTGAATGTGCTGCTTGGTACGAGCCAAGATCCTCAACACTTTGAGCATAGGGAGAGTCTTTTAAGTTATAAAACTAGAGGCTATGTAAAGTCAAGAGATGTTAGTGTTAAAGTCAAAGAGTGGTTGAAAGTTATTTTTTATTTTGTAAAGCAAAGTCTGTTACCATGATTTGCGAACACAGGTCTACTGCCATACATGCTCTGTATGAGTCAGCTTGAGAGCAAACGGAAAAGTCAGAGTTTAAGACGTTATTTTCTTTTCATAAATAATGATACCCATACTCCAAAACAGCCCAGAGCACCACTTAAGGCTTTTCTTAGCATGTAGCAATAACCACCGTTATTACACCGACCAACTAAATCACCATTACGAACACTTTACTAGTATTTGTAGCTCTGCTTTTTTGTAGGTCACTGTAGGACACCAAGTGAAGAGTGTGAACTTGATGTTTTACACAATGGGCCTCATGCAGCAACATTCTCTCCCTCTTATATCTTATCTTCATTTTCTGTTAAACCTGCAGTAGGCAGAATATTTTTGGCATCATTGGGCAAAAATGCCATAACCCCAAACACTACATAAGGGAAGGTATTAGCTAGGTATGTTAATAATTAACTGTTTAACTGTTAACCAACATTAAGAATTTTTACTGATTAATGCCATCAGTTAAACAGTTAAAAGAAATATAAAAAAAAAAAATAGCTAGAAAGCTGAGTTAAACTCAGAGGAGTGGCTTGTCACTTAAAGGAGAATAGCTGGTCGAACTAATCTTGTCAGCTAACGGTTAATAATCGTTGAACGAGGCTTCGTTATTGGTATAGAAAAAAAAATCTAAATTAGCATCCCTACATTAGCATAGGTAACGCCCCAAAACACTATATAAGGGCAGGTGTTGTGCCATGTGCAACTACTCTGGCACATGCCCAAGAATTGGAATTGCATGAGGCCTAGTATGTTATAACTTGTGCTACATGCAGCACAGCCACACAATTACTTTCCTTTAAGGGATGATAAAGAAATCAGACGGGCAATAAATACATTATACAGTCTGTCAACGGCCACCACTAGGCACAGCAAAATATGGATAGAGCGCTCATTCTGCCACCTGACAGCAATTTTCAAAATTGCCATATTAAATCTTTGGATCAGATGCTTTTTCAAACTCTTCTCTAACACAGACTCACACTTGTCAAATAAACATAACTCACACACATAAAGGTGGAACTGTATCATTCACAGGTTTTGGGGATGAGTGTGAAGCAAGTTAAGGTGTGTTAGAGTGTGGTAGTGAAGTGTCTGTATGAGCTCTTTGTGCTGGACTGCTGCTGGAGCATGTACTGTCACAGCCGACGCTGTTAAAATGACTTTTAGATTAGAAACATCACCACCAGACAGATAAATGGAGATTTTTGTTTTTGATTCAAAACAAATGTGAGATTACGCTCTTAGCTTCAGTCTTAAAAAATCCGAGCTGTCTTGACTTTTCTTGAGTTTCAACTCAACTGTCTGTGAGTGTGTGTGTGAGACTTCACACTCAAAATCAAAGGAAATGTTTCACAGCGAGGCGATGCCGTCTGCTGCTCGGTACATTTATTCTGCTGCTGGCGGTGTGGCCCTTCCCTCACTGTTACGTCTCCATCTGCCTTCTGTACTCCTTTGTATACGAGTCCCCAACTCCCAGTGCAACTGGCAACCAACAAACCCGATGATCTCTCTCTCTCTCTCTCTTTTTAACCATGGAAAACTTTCGGGAAACATTGGACTGGGAAGTAATCGCTAAATCTGCTATTTATTCAGTTGGCAACATACTCGTTTTTTACAAAGAACGTAGCATGGGAAGCGCTGCAACACTCTTTCTGCTAAAATAGACTTCCAGTAATACTTTCGTAGTAGAAGCCCACGCACCATCCATCCGGCAGGAGTACCTCTCTACATAAATTGTGACGGTTGACAAAATACAAATATCTCCCTCTACCTCGGGATGTTTCAACACCTTTTAGTTTATCCTGACAGATGTGTGGCAGTCACTGTGCAAATGTTGGGAGGCTCGGCGTGTTGTGCAACTGGTGGCAAAGATTGTGATGGGCTCTGCACTCAGCTCCTGCTACAAGGAGTGTATGTGTGTGGCCATGCATGTATCAGACTGAAAGCAGGTCATTTTACAGGTCTTTTAGCAGCAGCCTAATCCAGTGTCTCTGTGTGAGTTGTATGTGTGTATCCCACTACATTTACACATCGCCTAAGGCAACTGGCATGATAGTGGAAATCTCCCGAGGTGTGGTGAGATATCAGCAGGCTGACCAGGAAATTCAAGGCCCTGCGGCAAACACAAGTATTTAGAATGCTGCTCAACTCGAGGGCAAGTTGATGCCAACGCGTGTGAGCTTTTCTTTGTTGTTAATTTACCCGGATCAAGTACATTTGGACTCCTGCTTTACATGTGTGTAGGTAATTACTTCCACTTGTCACCGCGTTTGATCAATCACTTCACAGGACGTCAAAAGACTTCCAAATGGAAGGACGGATCTGGCGTAGGAGTATTATTATTATACACTGTATATGTGATTGTGTGTGCCTTTGGGCAACACAGGAAGTGAAGGGCACAAAAGTTGCATGCGACAGAATAACGTTTCCTCCCTACATCCAATAGCCATCAGGCATGACTGAGCTGCAGAAACACCTTAAGCGACCTCGCACATGAAACCGCAAGCAACTGACATCTGGGGCAGAGGATCCTCACTCCTTTGAAGTTCTTGTGATACACTTAATAACCGTGAGCTTTCTCACTGATGTCTACAAAGACAGCCGTATACGACCCTGGGCGTAGCTTAAAGGGAGAAGGCTCGGGGACAAAAAAAACGGTGGATCCTTGAGGTGTATGTGTGCGTCTGCGGTTGTGCACGTGTACGCCTGTATCGGTGTGCGTTTCAGATGAATGTCTGCTGCAGGATTTTTTTGTGTTCATCACAGAGACAGAACCCCAGCACGCCTATCACTTCAGCACATGTCTCCCCCATGCCACCGATATAATATTTAACAGAGGGATGAGTTTAATGTATCTCAGGACGGTTACTGGCACTCCTGAGAGCAAACTGTGTCTAAGCACGGAGATGATAAACTAGCTACTGAAATCACTGCTTTTTCCTTCTCCACTTTTTTTCCTCCCCCTCTGCTCTCATTTTTCCTCCATTATCTCCTCCGACTCCGTAAAACAAAATTAGATTTTGCCAGAAAATGTTCATTTTTACTTCAAATGTTTACTTTTAGATATATGGTTTTTATTAGAGGGTTTCAAAATACAAGTAATAAAGCAGAGCTCACAACAGCTCCCCAGTGCTGCGTGTTTTATATATTGCAATGTGGAGAGAAAAACGCTTATAAAGAATCGCTTTACGTTGTTATGGTCGTACGATTTAAATATAAATTAAAGGTCCATTAAGATCCATTAAAGTCGGTAAGGAAGGCCGTAAAACAGAGATTGAGATTTTATGTGAGCTTTGCAACAGTTTCATTTTGTATAGAGGAAATCATATGGTAGATAAGACAAACTTAGATGAATTAAAAACTGCTAAGATAAAAAAAAATTGAGTAAAGGAACGATGTGAATAAAAGGTAACAGATGAGAAAAGAGAAAATCCAATGCCGATAATTGGGAGCAATGTAGTCAAAAAATGTAAATCAGAACATTTCAGTGGCAAAATAAATGTTGAAAAGACCCAGCTTTATGTTTACTCTTGAGATTAGAGGGTGTTTGGTCATGCTTGTGTGTTTACGCGTCAGGCGTCGGCTGTCAAGCGTAAAGAGAGAGAGATACAGAATCAAAGATGATTAACCGTGATGAAAAAATCTCTTCAACAAGTCTCACACGCTCGTCTCAACGCTCTAATGAGATGCACATCATCGCGAGTGACATTCGCAACTGCAGAACGTGCTGTAATCCTACAACAGAGAGATCCATCAGCGCCAACGCTGACAGACAAACACGGCAGGCGGGTGCAGACAGCAGGAAAAAGACAGCGAGGGTGTGACAGTGAAACCAGAATCCTGATGCCTGAGACAGAGTCGACACTTCGGCACAATAAAAAAAAACGCAGCGTGTTGAGATTAAACTCGGCGAGACGGTAGGGCGAAACATTAAGACTGTACCTCGAGAGGAAAAGAGGACATTGATAGGCGGCGAGACAGACGACAAATAACACTAAAGAACAAAATATATAACGAACATGAGTGCTGAGCGAAGTAAAAGACTGGAAAATGAATAAAACACATCCAACGAGATCTAACAGTGACAGTGTGGAAAGGGGGAGATGAAGAGGATAAAGATAGGAGAGTTTGGCCCTTGGAGAAGTGAGTGACAGTAAATTCCCGAATGCAGAAAGATAAAGCAAATCCTCTTCTAAAGCCAGGGGATGCGTTAGTGTGTGCGTACGTGTGTGTGTGACAGTGTGTGCCGCATGCTGATGTACACCTTGCAATCCTGCCCTGATCGGTAAACTTTGCTGGACAGGTTGACAACAAAAAAAAGGTCAAGGGATTAACCTCCATTTGTGTCCATGGCGACAGTCAGTTTAAGCCTGTAATTGTTTGTTTTTTAAGGTTCTTTCACATCACCTTCTCAAGCAGGTGAGATGTATTAGAAGAGGATTGGAAAAAGTTAAAGCACAATGAATTCCAACCTTAAAGACAACTTTTTCCAATTCCAGAAATTCCAAGAAATCCAGCAATCAAAAAACGGATTATCCCATTTTACATTCAACGTGCTCATGGATGACTTCAAAACTTCTGAGCCAAGACATAATTTGTCATTCTACTATTGAGTTAAAGAGTTTAAAAGTTATTATGGGAGCAGTTTAAAATTGACTCATTTATTTCCTTTTTTTCAGCCACTGATTTCTTTCATCCATTAGAAAAGAAAGTCAGCATGCTTATAAATAATTTGCAACGCTTATCATTCGACAGAGGAGAGGGGAAACGCGACGCCTTTTGAAGAGAGGAGAAAGAAAAAAAAGTCAAAGCGGCGCCGCAGATCCACAACCGATCACACATCGCGCACAAACAACAACTGATGATAAAGAACTGGCGCCCTTGCAGTGTAGATAATTAGTCTTCTGACACTAACAAGGGGGAAAGTCAGACACAAAGTATTTTTGGTCATATTTAAGAGATTTGTGAGGACCAAAAAATGCATGTATTGTGTGCAGTGACACTTGGATAAAATGGGAATAGGGGGGTGTTTTAATTTTAATTGTAACCCTAGATAAAGCAGTGGTATGTCGGGAGAGGATGGGATGAAAGGACTCTAACAATCAACCTCGTTTGCAGGGGGGAGAAGAAACGTACTGAAAAAAAAGTCGGGAAGAGCAGAGAGGTTGTGGCAAAACATGCTGGTCTTATTTAGCTTACAGGTACTTTCTTCTCAGAAAAGATATTTCTGTGTGAGAATGTATAAAACATTTGATGTATCTACATGAAAATGACCAAAAAATTCTATGCATTTTTAAGTAGTGAGGTTATTGCCGTCAGATAAAACTTGCAAATTCACCCATATTACCACTTACCCTCAGTGGTATCTAACCATACAGAGAGCTTTGGTTTTAGATATGTCAGATATCTCAAAACTTGGACAAATAAAACCCAAACTATCTGTTCTACTAGAGTTAAGTGAGAAAAAAGTGTGCTTTTGTAATTTCAATGAAGAAATGGAATATAATATTCATAACTATGTTTTCATTTGTGTATAATCAGCTGAAACTAAGAATTGTTGTGTTTTCATTAGCTTAGAATGAGTCCTTCATATCTACATAGGGAGCGGGTCCTCTTCACAGAGTCCACCATGTTGCTCTGCCATGTTTCTATAGTAGCCCAGAACGGACAAACCAAACACTGGCTCTAGAGAGAGCCTTTAGCATTTTTATGTTACCTGAAGACATGCTTGTGAAACTGCGGTAACGTGAGCCGCAGAGTGCAAAACCGTGGTACCACCAGCCGCCGTCTGACTTCCGTTGCTCCTAAAGTGGTGTTATTATGGTAAGGATGGCCTCTGAGCGAGGCGAACGGCGTAACTGCGGTTTTGCACTCTGCAGCTCACGTTACTGCAGTCTTGTGAGGGAGGAGTGAGCGGAGGGGTACTCAGTTGGTTGCAATCTGCAACCACACCACTAGATGCCACCAAATCATACACACAGTACCTTTAAGTAAAACTGAACGATTCGATTAGTTAATAAATCGATCAGTCAATCGACTGAAAAAAATCTGCAACTATTGAGATAATTGATTTATTGTTAAGTAGTTTTTCAAGCAAAAAATCTAACACATCTCTCCTGTTCCAGCTTCTCAAATTTGAGGTTTTGGTTTTCTTTGTCTGTTTTGTTTGTTTATGTGCTAGTCAACAGAATATATGTGGGAAATTTGACAAAATAAGAACAGCAACACCTGTGGCCGTTAAGTCAAATGAAAGTCAGCGCCCTGTTGCTCACACCTACATAGACATGAACGAGCATCGCTCAAAACAGTGAGGCGACACACGTCAGCTAAAACCACAATATCACCCTATATTTCACCTGCTTGGCAGTAATGTTAGCTGACCAGACGAAGGCTTCTCTATGAATCAATGCTGATCCTAGTGTTGGCTTTTCCTGCCTCAGCCTCCCAACTGCAGCCGGAGCAAACAGAGGAGACACCAGAGTTTTGGTCGGAGACGATAACGTTTCTCGCTGCAGAGCCCCGTCACTTCACAAGACACGGGAAACCTCTGTTGGTCTGGAGGAGCTGCAGCATTTATTTCTGCACAAACGTCCACTGTACATTCACTAGATATTCTCAGAGCTAAACTAACTCTTCTGCAGTGTGTAGTGTGTGCGCATGCACGTGAGAGTGGAGCGAAAGAGCAAGTGAGAACGAGCGTGGTGTGTGAGTGAATGCAAGCAGGCAGGCAGAGGAGCAGAGGAGCAGAGGAGCAGAGACTCCGGCCCTGGAGACCAAATAAAGCTACTGTCATCCCCGCGTCCTCCGACCGCGGCCAACACTGTTTTGCAAGACGGGCTTCACTAGATATAACTTTGCGGTTTTGGTGCTTCTGTGTAGTTTGTGTTGGAGTCTTGTCTGAATCATCATTATTTGCAGATGTACTATTTGTATTGTAAGTATTTTGTTTTCATGATTTTTCTAATTTGCTTCATTGTAATTTGTGTATGTTTTCTGTTGCTAACTGTCATCTGAACACCCAGAGAGAAGCCTGGGAAACGAGCCATGTTGTAGCCCATAACAGTTAACTACAGTGATCCCAGCGGGTGTTAACCTGTGACAGAAGGTGCTTCCTGCCACTCTTCCCCTGTAGATGAGCCTGTAATAGGGCTACGTAATTACCAGTGGCTGCCTCGGAGCTCTGCCCAGCTCAGACGCCCAGGGCTCTCATTACCCACAATGCTCCCTGGGCTCTTAAATATCAAACGCCTCTTTGTGCTTGAGGCCCGACCGCCCCCTTCGCCTACGGCTACCCCTCTGTGCTCTGCTGTGCATGCACATCTGGATTGATGTACCTGCTTACATGAATGTAATGTTACACATAATGCTCACTTCCTGTAAAATACAGGCTTGCAGACATGGAGGAGTTGATTTGGGGGATTTTCTGGGGGAGGTAGACACTGAGAAGGATGCTTTACACTTTGTAGTACCTGCTGCTATGAAGCACTGTAGTGCTGCCTTTTAAGGAAGCCTAAGTGAAACCTATGGATTGATAATATAAACTCATGTACTTCATGTATGCCAGACTGGTGCCAAGAGCAGAGAAAAAGAAAGAAAAGAACTTTACGGGAGCATGGACAATCAATTAGTCAATGTTTCTCCTTTCATGTGCATAAAGGAGATATTATTCGTCTACACATTAACATTTTCTTCTAAGTGCATAAGCACCACAGTGTGAAAAATGAGTCTCGGGCTAATACACAAGTCCGTTATTTAGACAGAAAGTGTACAATATATGGTTTTCTTCTTGTGTAATGTCAATTTAATTTGTGATTATCGATGGTTAATGCCTACTGTAGATTTCAACTTGAGAGAATCAACATAAAACAAGACTGTTATATCCAATTGTAACAAAAATGTGTGGTGTATGTGTAAATTAGTCATTTTCACACAAAAACATAGGCACATATTTGCACACGTACGGTAAGGTTGAGAAAATTTAATTAAGAGTGAGCCCGACTGAATTCATTAAAAAAATAAGAAAGGAAAAGAGAGCAGAAGCCAATAACAACTAAACCCATAAACCCCCCGTGATCTGACTGCTTTAAAAAAAAAAATCAAGCGTGGGCTAGGAGTTGTGGCTCTGTGGTCATGACACTTAAACCTAAACCACAATGTGAAGGTTTTTATGAAAGCGTTCATTGTGGGTGCTTTATTTCTTTAATATGAAATCTGGATATTTGTATTACTTTTTATGTTTAACAACTTATACTGCATTGCTTTACAAACCGTTCTATAAATCATCATTATTTCTATTGGTTACGCTGGCTCCCCCGAATGACAAAACACACAAGGAAACAATAAGGAAATGCTTCTAATAAGATTAAAACAGCCAAACATTTGTGTTTGTTTAGGTGTTTGCAACATGTCCCACTTGTTTGTGCTTCCACTCTTGTATGCGTTTGCAGCATTTCTTCATTTGGAGTCCGTTTCCCTTAATGTTTAAGCTTTTCCTCTTATAGCCTATACATTTTGTTCTTAGAAATACTCCAATAATTGCTGATCTGAGACAAATGCGACCACCTCTTAAGCTTTCCTTCACTCTCGCAGAAATTTCCCACACAAGTCTCCCAGTCGCTGAGTGCTTAATTAGCTGCTGCCTTAGTAAATGGAATCTAATTACATGCAAGTGAACATATAGAACGAAATGTGCAGCATTCAAAGAGGCCAATTCATGTGCATAAATCAGGAAGTGAATGACGGTCATAATGCATCTCAAATTAGTCCTAACACAGAGGATTTTACACATAAAACTGAAAGCGTGTTCTTCAAACTGAAAGTGCTCTTTGCTTGATGTACAAGAGTTGTCTTAACAGTTGAACTTCTGCCATAAGCAGAGTTTAGACTGAACAATTCAGCACTCCTTTAATTTGATCTATAATATGTATTGTGTAGCTTGTATTTTCAATACATGTTCTTCAAGATTTTCTCTATGCTGGCAAGAAAATCATCCCTGGATCAAGATAGAATACACAGTAATACTACTTGACATATCCTGCAGCTATATTCACAAATTACTCAGGCAGTCACATTAAATCGAAAAACTGTGAAAGTGATGATCTCGGCACCTCAAATATGACTTTCCTATCTTTGATGAACCTGTGAGCCAGTTCACCAGGAAGTTAATACGACGTAGCATACAGTTACAGACAAAGGGCCTCTGTCGGCCTACGCAGATTTGTCAGAGATATATATTCTGACCCACAACTGCAGTGCTGATCTGAATGGCAACAACTTTGGTCCAAGTTTACTTCCTGTTGGCTACTGCATTAACAACCATTGGAACAAGAAATACTAAGGCTGTGCCAAAATTCCATACTAGCATGGTATTTAGTACGCTAAAACAGTATGTGAGATATTTTAGTATGTCCGAAACCTTAGTATGAAACCAATAGCACGCAAATTGCATACTATTTCTGGTGAAATATTACAGTATGCAATGCTGGACACTAAGGCGGCATTAATATCCCACAATGCAATGCGACAGCTCTGTCACATCAATAACGCCTCAATTTAACTGTAAGTCTTCGCTAGGCATGATATATATTTTCGATTAATTGAGACCTTGATTCTCACAAACCGTAGTTTTGGTCACACATGGTTGGAATAGGTTACCATGGTTACACGTCTCCAACAGCAAGGAGGCTCTCAGGAAGTGACTACATAAATTACAGCTCAGTGCGTCCAAAAAGATACACACTACTACTTTATTCACACAAAAGTATGTTGAACGATAGCACACCTTTTGAGTATGTAGTGCATAGTATGCGATTTTGGACGAAGTCTAAAGGGCCCATTTAGAACATTTATGTTTTCAAATTTGAAAAGGTCTACAGGCAAATCCTGAATCACACGAAGTCAGTGCAAATATCAGTCGCCTCATGCATCTGAAGCTGATAGAGGGAAGGTTTTTAGCCCAGTGATTATGAATGAAAACAACATCAATTTAAAAAATACTCTTTACTGAACTGTTTGTAAAATCTGCCAGGGACAATTTACAAAATTAAACTCCAACTTGAGTTGGAATATCATGTGAGTGTGATTCTCTGAACCCTGATAACTACTGCAGAAACTCTGAGAGTTACAGATTCACCCGAAGAGCTGAGTCTAAAGGTCAGAGAGGCCATACCAGACCCAAAACTGTGACAGGTCTGATCTTCACCTGAGCCAATTTGTATTTATCAACATTTTGTTTAAATGCCATTCGGCAAAAACATTCAGGACCTTTCTGCTCATACAGTGTAAAGTCTGGAAAATAAGTGGCAAAAATTGAAATGTAAATACAAAGATAAAAGGTGAAATCTTACCGTTATCCTCCACGGAGAAATGGAAGAGATCAGACGTAGCATTTTCTTCCTTCCGTAGCACGTAGCAGATGTTCAGGTCATCGATATCAGCTGTAACAGGAAAGTAAAACAGGTATAAAAATCAGGGCTGCAAGAAACACAAAACAATCATGCAAATATGGTAAAACCCTGTCAGCCTCAAACCCCACAAAGAAAAACCAACAAAAATCAAAATGACAAGCAAACAACAACAAACGTTTTGATGTAATAACTGCCATGCAAATGAGGGCCAGTGTACTCCGCATTTTAAACTGAAGGGTTACACTGTCGTGTCAATGATGCATGATGAAAAGTTTAACCTTGCTCCGATTTAAAGCAAGGTGATGGCTAAATTATAAATTGCATATTGAAGAGATATGCCCTTGTCAAGATTTTAAAAAAATATATATTTATGAAACAATTAGCATTTTAAGATAAAAATGAAAAACCTTCATGTGAAGTTTCACACTGGCTCCACAGAAATAGCCTCAAACACACTTTGAAGTTGTAGTATTACGGCTCTGTGGCTCGTTCAAACACTCTCTCTGTCGAATAATTGTTGAAAGACGGAAGCTGTCCTGCTTCAGCACCATATCAGCTACAGTAACAGCAGGTCTCTAGTATCACACTGATTCTGTTCCTTATCAGCACTCAGCATGAACAATTTTCTACCAGAGAAAGCGTTCTGAAAGTCATGCATCCATAATCCGGGACGATAAGGCCGCAACCTCGAATCCGAGACAGCTCGAGCTAAACCAAACAGAAAGCGTTTAAATCCTGCACCTGCCAGCTCTCTGTGTCAACATCCACAGAAACCAGGTGATGTGACAGTGGATCTTTTTAATGACAGACGAGGTTAAGAATGTTAAAAGCAGGATTTTTGTTGGACACCTACAGTACACTTCCACAGCTGTTTTCCCAGCTTCTCTGAATTACAGGGTCTCTGCCTGCCTTTTTTTCCACCACCATTCTCCAGAAATGTCTATTACAGTGCAGGAAAATCATCAAGACTGTGAAAGGGCTTGGCCTCTGCCAACCACCTCCTTCAATAATAGATGTCAGACGAAGGAGGTTCATAAAAGTATAAACCCCTGACTCCTGCCTGGGACGCATCTTAAACCTCTTAGGTGGCTTCCTGTCATTGCTGCCTCTCCGTCTTCCCTTCTAACATGGGGAGACACGGACAAACAAATGTCCATCCAACCATTTTACATTTATACATTATACGAAAACGATGTTTTCAAACTAGCAAGCATCGGGAGTGGCAGCAAGGAAAGGGTCTTCTCTGGTGTGTTGTGACGCAGCCGTGAACCTGAGGACCTTGCAAATGTAAAGTCAACACTGCGAACCAGGGGCACATTGTTCATCAAATATTTAAAGAGAATGCCTCATGGGATGTGCCCTGGAAATAGGGAGAGTAAATAAAGAGCGAGGGATTGTCTCTTTCACCTGACTGACTCCTCTGACGAGCCTGTTTGCTCTCTCTCTCACGCCCCTTGCCTCATTCTTTATTTCTCTCATGCCATCTACACCCCCATCCCGCTCCCCTTTCCTCCTGCCTCTCTTCCACTTTACTTGCTCTCTCTGCCCTCCTCTTCTGCCCCTTTGCCTCTCTTTCTCGCCGCACTCTTGTCTCATCTCTGGCCTTTTTTTTCTTCTTTTCAAAGCCTGCTGCAGCCACACAGCGGTTGTCAGAAGTATCCGTCTCCTGTCGACTGAAGAGCTCTTTTCCCACTCTGTGTTCTCAGCCCCTGTCTGTGTCGCTGTGGCACAAGCAGGTGAATTTTCTTACTTGTTCGTATAATTGCCACAGCATGACATGAAACACTGCATTGATTGCTTCGCTTTAAACCCCAATCAGCGACATTGTCTTGATTCTGTCTGCATTATCAATAAACAGACTCGCACAGATGTTTGGAAATGTATTTTGTTGAGTGGTTTCAGGTTTTATATATGAATATTTAAGATGCACAAATTGCCATATATTATTTCAAACTCAAACTGACCCGGTCAAACTGCGAGAGCGAGCCACAACTCAAATGCCATCCTGTCACTAAAAGATCTGCTCTGACCTTTTCACATGATCCTCTGCTCCTAGTCCCGCTTCATTTAACAAACCACTGTAGAGACCATCGGATGTGAACATTTCCCCGGAGATGCAGATATAATAAATTATTCATCTCTAACCATCTACAAGACATTTGCGTGAAACATCAGCCTCCAACTTTGGTCTGCTAATTATGATTTGATGAGGAAGGCACATCTAAATCAGGCCCACAAATTAACTATTGAAATTCCCAAGCCTGCACTTGTCACACATATGAATAATTATTACTCCATAAATTAAAAAATCTTGTGAAACATTAATCAAAACTTGCAGGTTTTTTAACTTTAACATTTTTCTCTGAAGTTTAGTGTCACATGAGTGTAACATTAGGGGATTATCATTTTTTGATTACAAGAAAATTGTGTTTAAAACCGCTGCCATTTGCTAAATAAGCACTGTAATGATACTCAACAATGTATAAAAATGTTTTTTTTCATGTCAGATTGATATTAATGTCATTTTGCTTACTAATAATATGTAATATTTCTCGTTATATTAAAGAGTGAAATAACCTTTTAAGATCATTTTGTTTACCTGAACTGATAATTACATTTTCCAATCCCTTTTTTTCTGACTCAACCACTGAACAGCACTTAACAAAATCAGTGTCATTTGATTATTCCATCCACATGCAACATTCATGCAAAGGTCATGCATTATAATACTGTTGGGTGTTTGTTTACCTTGACTAAATGTGTTGATGGAGTTGTTCCCTTGTCCCAGGTTAACGATGTAACCGTGTTTGGGCTGCGTGGTGACGTGGAACACCAGGGAGGCCGGGCTGCTGTCTCTGTCCTCCGCTCTCAGCACTTTGGAGCTGATGGGGAATCCCAGCTGACCTGTGGCCAGGATCTTTAAAGCGGGGGCGCCTTTATTCACCACGATCTGGGGGACGCCGTTGTCGATCGCCACAATGGTGATCTTCATGGTTTGAGGGCGCCGAGTCTCAAACACGGTGTCGGGGAACACGTAAAAGTCGGTGTGCGTGCCATCAGTGACCGTGAATGAGAAAGAGTCCTCCGATGATTCAGTGCCATCGTGTTTGTAGCTGATGAGGTTTTCGTTTAGGTCTTGTTTGGTGAAGCTGGTGACGGGCGCGGACTGGTCGTAGAGGAGTTTACCGTGAACGGGCAGCTGGGTGACGGTGAATTTCAGCAGCTTCTCAGCTGTGTCCTGGTCCTCGGCGGTGAGCTCGAACGGTGTGATCAGCTTAATCTGGCCTTCTGTGACAACTAAACTATTGACAGTGACAACTGGTTTCTTATTATCAACATCTACAATAGAAACTCTAAATGTTCTGAAAATAGGATTGTAGCCATCGGTGACTTCAAACTCAAAACTGTCCATTTTTACCTCATCGTCTGAGGTGTGGATGTAGTAAATCTTACTGCCGGCCAGCTCGAGCTGAGTAAAAGCCACAATGGGCATCCCGGGAGTATCTGTACACTCCAGGTGGCCTCTGACGGGGGCCCTTGTGACGGTGAAGACTAGATTCTCATCGGGGCTGTTGAGGTCGGTGGTGCTGAGAAGATCTGTGGTCAAAGTCACTCTGCCGCCTTCTCTCAGAGACACGCCTTTGCTGACCACATCAGGGAACACCATGTCGATGCTGCCCACAGTGATGTAGAAGTAACGATCAATTAGTGGGTTCATTCCATCCGTGACGTCAAATTTAACCAAGTCTCGGATGCCCTCCTGACCGTTGTGAGTGTAAAGTATGAGCCCTGCGTCGATTTCAGCTTGTGTGAAATTCATGCCTAGTGTGACGTTCTCCAGAGACCCGGATGGGATTTTCCTCTGCAGGAGACCCTGACCGGGCCCGTACCGGATGATATATGTGAGTGTGCTGTCATCTGAATCTAAATCTGTTGCTTTGAGCACTTTGTTGTTGATGTGTTTGGTCTCCCCGATTTCCACCTCAAGACCGTCGTTGATGAGCATTCTGGGGGTCTCGTCGTCGACGGCAATGATCATAACCGTGGCTGTTTTCTGCACGGAATACTTCCCATCAGTCAGAGTGACATCAAAGCTGTCCTCTGTTGTCTCTGAGTCATCATGCTCATAAATAATACTCGATGCCTCCCTGATCTGCTCTAAAGTGAAATTAGTCACCAAAACTGAGCCTGTGGACAGCTGGTTTAAAATGGCGCCGTGTTTGGGTGGTTTTGAAATGATGAACATCAGCTCCTCAGGTGGAATATCGGTGTCGGCCCCGTTCAGAATCGGAGTGTCGATGACGATGTTCATCCCCTCCATCACGACTATCTCCCTCAAATACATCTCGGGCTTTTCGTCATTTGCTGGGATGATGACAATGGGGAAGAAATGGTTCTCGGAGAAATTGATGCCATCAGAGCACCTAAATGTGAACCTGTCTTCCACCGGCTCTACGCCTTTGTGAATGCTTTGCACATAGTGGATATTCCCCTCCCTGATGTCTCTGATGGTAAAAGCACTGATAGCTGTTCCTGACCTGGACTTTTCTGAGCCTGGGGCGGGCGATATATTCTCCACATAGCCGGCAGTGGGCTGGACAATGATGGTGCAAAGGATATCATCCGTTGGAGTGTCATTATCATCAGCGTTCAAGTGCTGAGGGCCGATAGCGTATTTCTCTCCCTCAATGACACTGAATTGAATCCCGACTACGACCTCGGGGGCCTGGCTGTCAACAGGAAGGATAGTGACTCGAACGTGGACTCCGTTGACCTTATTGCCGCCCACTGTCCAATCGTCGGACATGTCTGTGAGAGTCAAATTGAAGCCATCCTGCTGAGAGGAGACGCCTATCTCACCACCGGTGTGTGCATACACAACAACACCATTAATAATATTAGCCTGTGTAAACCTCGTGGCAGGCACTCCTTTGACCAATATTTCACCCAATACTGGAGGATCTTCCACAATAAAGGTCAGCTGGAGGTCATCTGTGTCATCATCGTGGCCTTGGATGACATTAGTTGTGATTTCCGCGGCTCCGTTTTCCAGCACGTCCAAATGAGAGCCGATTGTTCCCAGAGGCAGGCTGACGGTCGGAGTTTCATCATCGACGAGCTTTACGTTAACTTTGACCGTCACGGTTACAACGTGAAACCCATCACTGACATCTAGCTGAAATTCATCGCTCATCGTCTCCTCCCCGTCATGAATGTATGATATCTTCCCCTCTGAGATATCCTCAAGTCTGAAAACCCCCCTTTTCTCTAGATCGGTGAACGCAACCTGGACCTGGCCGTGTTTGGCGGGCTGGCTTAGAGTAAAGGTGATCTGTTCGCTCTCTGTGTCGAGGTCTGTGACGTCCAGGTCTGCAATACTGATGCAGTGCACACCGCGTTCAAACACAGTAAAGCCTGTGTTTGTAATCTGAGGGGGTTTGTTGTTGACGGGCTGGAGGTAGATGGTGAAAGCTCCTTCTGCGCTGTTCCCAGCCGTGTCTTCGACGGTGTAACGAAACTGCACGACGTGGGCCGTGATTCCAAGCTCAACATCTGGGGGGCCGTAGGAGATCTTGTGGTGGTTAATTTGAGCTTGTGTGAACTCACTAACTTCAGTGTCGGTGCTGTCTGTCAGAACTAATGAACCGAACACAATGGGGTTATTTTCATCGGTATCTGTCGGGGGCTGGATAATTGTGTATTTGAGGTCACGGTCCTCAGAGTCCAAATCTGTGTAGCGCAGAACTTCTTTGCTAAAGTGAGTGAGCTTGTACTCCTGGACCGTCATCTGAAGGGTGGTGCCGGGGAACAGCTCGGGGGGTACGTCATCTATGGGTAAAACACGGATTATAAAAGCACTCTCTCCTGACTCATTAGGGGGGTCGTTGTCGTCCTGAACTGTGAACACAAACTGATCCATGATGGTTTCTGTGTTGTGAGGCCCCGTGTGCTTGTAAAACAACTTCCCGTCAGTGATGTCTTTCTGAAGCCACTCTGTCACCTCCTTCTCATACACTTCATCCTCAGCGTTGAATTTCCAAGAGGAGGGATCCTCTGGGGCGTCTGACTGCCGCAAGAGCACTGCGCTAATGGTAGAAAAGGGGGGAACAATGGTGAATTTAATGGTCGAGTCCTCAGAGTCAATATCGGCAGCACTGAGCATGAGGGGAGATATAGGCATCATCTGGTTTTTGAACAGCACCAGGCCGGTGTTGGCGTTTATAATCGGCGGCTCGTCGTCAGTGGGAACAATTGTTATGGGAAAAAGGAATTCCACTTCGTTTTTCCCATCCGTCATCTTGAAGACGACGTTGTCGCTGTACGTGTCGCTCCCATCGTGCTGGTACACGACGACCCCGGTTGTAAGGTCGACAGGCGTGAAGAACTTCCTGCGAGAGCCCAGCACCACGAGGTCCCCGTGGCGCAACCCATCCACCACTGTGACGGTGACGGCGTCCAGGTTGTCCTCGTCGCTGATCTCCAAGTTGTGGGCTCCGAAGAGGGGCCTGGACTGACCCTCGTACAGCAGCTGACCCGTGTTGCGGGTCACAACGGGGGCCAGGGAGTTCATCGGCTTCACGACTATCATGAAAGCGAAGGGGTCCGAGACGGCACCGTCCGTGTCAACCACCTCGAACTCGAGCTGGAAAATCCTCTCAGTGTCCGAGTCCAGGGAGGGGGGCTTGTAAGCGATTTTCAGATCCCGCAAGTCTCTCTGGTAGAAGGATGTGATGGGGAGGTTTCTGTCATCAGTGCTGACTATGTAGCCCTCCTCGTAAGACAAGGGAGAGGTGATGTTGAAGATAAGCTCGTCCGGGTCCGACTCCGCATCCTCGGCGGCGAGCATGTCCGGGGTCAGGGCGGTCATGACAAACTGGCTGATCTCCATCATCATCATGGACACAAAGCTGGGTTTGGGGGGAGTGTTTTCCTCCCCCTCTTTGATGCGAATCATGACATGGAAATACTCCTGTTTCACTAGGTTGCCTTCCTTATCGTGCAGCTCCACAACCATGGGAACAAAGTCCCTGTTGGGAGACTTGCTGTCAAACGTGTGCTCATAGCGGATGTCAGATTGAGTGAATTCATCACAGTCCATCATTTTGGAAAGTTTCCCCCCATCAATGAGTCTTCCATATCTGGGCAGCATGCTGCCACTTGACAGGGATGCCACCTCACATTTAAACAACTCTCTGTCATAAGTGAACTCTAACATCTTATCAATGGGGTTACTGATGGCTTTGAAATGATCAACAGTGAGAGGCATGTTTTTGGTGAGTAATTCTAGCTGCGTAAAAACTACTTCCACCTCCATCATAAAGGGGATGATAACGGTTTCGGTTTGCGCGTCGTACCTGAGCTGCAGCCTCACTCTGTCTCTAGCAGGACTCCTGGACCCGTAGTGGGAGTAGGTCACATCATTGGGACCGAAATCACACGGAAACTTTTTGGGAGAGAGATGCCCGGGTCTCTGTGAGAGCGGGTCGTTCTCCAGCACCGTGATGCTGCAGCGGTCTCCAGGCTGCGTCTGGATCACCAGATCATTGATGGGATCGATGAACACAGACCTCCCGAAAGGCACACGGATTCCGTTGTTGGCCACCAAGATCGCATCTTCAGACAGTTCAGATCTCAGCGCGTAAAATAATCCAGAGCTGTCGTCGGGTTGCGCGGCAACGAGACCTGTTACTGTAACAACGCACAGGAGGAGAAGTCTGTGGAGCAACATCGTGGCGACGGATCCGGAAAACAGTCGCTCTGGAAAAACGTTCCGGTCTTTTTTGGTTGTTGAGGAGTCAGCTTGGATGCCTACACGGTGACTCCCGTGCGTCTATCCGTCCGGACCCTCGACATACTCCGAGAGAATAGCGCGCAGGAGTTTTAACTTCAGACACTTGGAGAGGGCTGCGTAAAAGCGCCACCGCCCATCTGTGCGTCTATTGGAGGAGTTTCAGGGCTGGTTACCTCAGCGCTGTCGTCAATGGGCAGCAGAGCTGTCACTCACAGGGAGGGGGCGGGCACTAGAAGACGGGTTGAATTCCACTGATTCATTACATGTATTTTTATTTATTTATTTTATTAGCACATATCCTCCTGAGACCCAGCCCATTGACTTGTGTCCTAAATAGTGGACATTTTGTCTCCTTTTACTCTTTTGACTTACTATATCAACCCCTGGGGTATTGTAAAGAGGACATCATGGGCTTTCCAGTGATATGGCATGTGTTTTTTTTTAATCAAGTGGTCCTGTGGACATGCTGTAAAATAAAAAATAAAGTTCAAAAAGCCTAAATTGTAAGGTTTTATTTTAATCCTAAATAGGAAGGAAATCACATTAAAAAAGTAATTGGAAGACTCTTTTTTACTCTGTTCCCAGGAGGATATATAAAACTGCACAAAATCCAGTCAATGAAAAAAAAGAAAAAAGAAATGTGTCAGGAGAGGTCAAGAAGCCACAGGCTTATACAAAGGACCTCCCTCCCCCACAACCACAGGTGAAAAAAACTATAACAAAAAAGGATGAAAGATCTAAAGTAACATAATTTTCAAAATACATCAAAAGTTAAACAACAACAAGAAGCACACAAAATGTGCAGAAAACCCTAATCAAACAGTGGAAAACAATCCAATAAAAACAATGAAATACATACAAAAGAAACAGTACAGGAAAAAAAAGAAAATGTATCTAAACATATGAAAAGAAAATCAGACATCATGAATTAAATGTGATGATAATTTCCTTTTAAAATGTTCTAAGGATAACAAACTCTTGATAACATGTATTTTTTGGTGTTCCATATTTGTACACCATGATATCTGAGGGAGTATAATAATTACAGAGTGTCACCTGTGAGCACCTTTGCAAGATGTAACAATGGATAATATTGCCCCCAATTGCGCATGAGTGCTCTATTTTATTTTATTTTTAATTTTTTTATTTAGCACAATTTAAGACTATACAACATAACAAAAAAATAAATGAATAATATAAAGTGCAGGAAGAGGCAAAAAAAACACTGGGCTTATCTGAAGCCTCCACCTATAGAGACAAGATTAATATAAAGAAATAATATGACTACATAATAGTGATAACAAACAATTAGGACAAGATATATATAATAACAACAATAACAATACAGTAAATATATTAAAAAAAAGTGTGTGTGAGTGTGTGTGTGTGTGTGTGTGTGTGTGTGTGTGTGTGTGTGTGTGTATGTGTGTGTGTTGCGTGGAAGTGATGGTTAGTGTTTGTGAGGAGGATATTGATTTAAATATCTATAGAGAGTTCTGGGTAATCGTAACCAAACAACATTGTGAGTGGGAAAAATTTTTAAAAAACATAAAAACAGATACATGGACAACATGGAGAAAAGCAATTACGTAACACAGACGTAACACAGATCCTATAATCATATCATCTGTGGACATTCAGACTGTGGGCATGCAGATATTATCAATGTTTTCCATGCTATGTCAGAAAGACAAAGTTCAATAACACCACTAACTTTGTGAAGTCACGGCTTTGATGATGGAGGCTGATTTAAGTCCTTAAAGGATAGAAAAATGAATGAATAATTTGAATATTGTGATCATTTTTAATAAAAACAAACCATTTGTTTATTGCACATTAATGCAGATAATATATGCACCAGCAGACTAGTCTGTCCCCAATGTTCATTAATAATTACTATGATTATCATTTCATCCTTCTGGGGGCATCTAAGACTGTTCAACTGCAAAAGTCCCAGGGTGATCATGGAGCATTGTTGCATGTCATCTGTCTCTCTCTGCAAATATTTTCTGTCTCTACTGTCAGACTCCTACAATAACAGATCATTTTGCTCATCATGGATTCCTTGAACAAAAATCTTCTTTTTTTTTGCAGAAATTGTCACATAACATTTGGTTTTAGTAAGTTTTAGAAGTAAAATGGGGATCAATTATATTCAATGTATGGCCAAAATATGGATGAGATGTAATACTTTACTTTTGCTTTATTCCCTAAATAAAAGGATACTGTCATTAGTCTGCTTGTTGTTGGCTTATTAGTCCTCTCTAATGTTCCTCCTCATTTACTCTAACCACACAATTCCTGCAGAGCTTCTGTGTAAATAAGCTGATAGAATCGAAAGACTTATTTGTGCATGCATTTTTTAGTTTGCTGTTTAATTTAAATGTTGAATGTGGGCTTCTGAAAAATGTTGACCTTCCCTTAAGCAAGAAAAACAACAAGTGCACACCTCTCGTTGCAGTAGGCTGGAGATAGAGTGACCCTGTCTTTGTCCGCGTATGTCAGTAAACTATGATGCAAAAAAACAATCCAGATAATTACCTTCAAGAGCAGCCTCGGCATGTGAAATATAGGCTACATTTGGCTGACGGGGGGGACCAAAAAATGCTGCAAATTGTTAAGATGTGTTGGAGAAATTATCTAATAAAAAGTCTCTGGTCATTCAGTTAAGAAGCAAATACCATTTATTAAGCAAATGCATTTGGATTCATACAGCAGACAAGTCAGTGTACAAAGACCAAGAGCTACCTCACTACATCATTCTTTATAATCTTGGTTTAGCCTTCCCCCCCTTGTAGCCCACACCTTCCACCCTGCTTCTGAGTGAAAGCATTGTCTATTGTTAAAAAGAGTTACTTGTGATTAGCTAGTTTTAGCAGAGTGCAGAGGCGAGGATGATAAGTAATGTATCTAAACTAGTACAGTCTGTGCTTTCCCAGGGTATTCAGATTTATCTGAGTACACAAATTCTACACAAGGGACATGGTATTTTCTCTCACAGATGACTGTAGAAAATCTATCTGGCTAGACTTTGGTGGTCCTAGGGGGAATTTGTGGAGCAAGTTGGAACATCTATCAAGGCTAAGTCATGAAAAATAAACCCATTTCTCTCCCCTTGCTCTGTAAACTGGCTTTTCGATGAGATCAATTCTCTGCCATTTCAAAATTGTTGCCGAATGTTTGTTTATTTGATAGTTAGCATTTATAGAGAGAGATCAGGGTCAAATAACAAGCATGGCCGCCATAATTCAAATAGAAGTTGGTCAGAAGTTTGTGAAAAAGATCTGTATGTTTACTGAGAAACATTCAGGAACTTGAGTTCATCGAAGAGGGGGCCGAGCATCAGCGCTGTGTATGATGAGGTAAATTCATGTTGTTCGTCTTTCAGCTGCTCCCGTTAGGGGTCGCCACAGCGAATCATTGATCCACACATTGATGTGGCATAGGTTTTATGCCGTATGCCCTTCCTGACGCAACCCCCCCTGGGGGGGAATACATGTTTTGGTTGTGGGAGGAAACCGGAGAACACGGCGGAAACCCACGCGAGCACGGGGAGAACAAGCAAACTCCATGATGACGTAAATTCATATAGTTGCTAAAATCCTATTGAAGGCTCTTTCTATCGCTGCAAAACTGGTAACAAGTTTCAAACATGAATATTTGAAAAGTTCCACGCTGTTCTCACAAACCTGACAGCCTTGAGTCTTTAAAATCCCCATACATGAGCCTAAACCTTAGAAGTACTGCTTGTGACTGCATTTTGCTCTTGACTCAACACTCCCCACGTTTAAAATTCCAGGTGATTAGAGGCTTCCTCGTGCCTTGTTATTTCAAAGTACGTACGTGGCAACCCCCCGGCTTTTCCAGCTGTCACACTTTTTATATGAGCTACAACATTATTTTTATGATTTTACATGATGGGAAACTATACAGATACACGCGTGTTAGATCTGCACTGTGAGAAGCGAGTACATTTAGACGGTTTATACTGGATACGGAAGTCTGAAGGGAGACAGAGGGAGTGATGAAGGTGGGATGTAAAGATCATTATTAAGTCAGCAAAATTAGAGACTAGCGAACATTTTCAGCTGGAACTTGAAGGTACAATGTTTGTTTCCCACCACAATATTTTCCATAGGAAAACATATAAAGGAGTCCATATGATGGCATGATGAGCATCCCTGTATTAAAGCAGTGCATTTCAAAGAGGCAAATCATCCAGTGGCGAAGAGGAGGCGATTAAATACCCTCTTAATCCAAAGACAAAGCTACAATATTTTCACTCACGCCTAGAGGTCTGAATCAAGAGTATGAGATCAAACATTTTCACAAATAATGTTTTTTATATATTCTGACACAAATATCTGTAAAAATTAAAAAATGTTATACAACAGGTGTGTCTTTTTCCATATTGGGATTTGATATAGATACTTTATTTAGAGGGATGTTTTAAACCCAATTTTTGTACCTGTATTAAATATTTCTTCTTTCCTTTTTCCTCTACCATATTGTAATATTTTTGAAAATAGGTGATGGATTTTCTGATATATGAGATGATGAATATGACATAATGTTTATGGATAATATGTTTGATATTTAGAAGTATGGCTTTTGTATTGCTGTTTTTATGTATATCATCAAATTGTGAATTGTTTGTGGATTTTTTTAATCACGCTGGTGTTCTGGATGAACGACATCTGCCATGATAGATTGTTTGTCTATAGTGCTCCGGGGATGACCTACTTTTTTAGGTCAACCAGGAAATTGGCATCACACTGGTTCCCTCGACAAAAAACCAATGGGATTTTTCCATTGGGTTTAGGATTATTGCAGATAATAAGCTCTGGAGGCAAACCCACGTTTATGATACTTAAACATTTTGTTCAGCAAGATAATCTTCCCAAATGAACACCACTTTTATGATTTTTGAAAGGGGAAATGCAATCGCCAGAAGTAAAAAGCTAACATTAGGCTATAAACTAACTACACCACATTCGCATGAGCTTGAGTATACACAACGAGGCTGTAAAGGCGGCGTGATGACGTTTAGTAGTCTCATTTAGCCACTTGTTAGCAACCGCCTTTTTAAAGACACATAAAGGCTTCAAAATTCACGAGTATTGATGTATTTTACGTCGTAGAACAAAACGTTAAAATCTCTTAAGCTCGCGTTACCCCACAGACCTTATTTCAGGCATCTAACTAAAACCCCATTAAAAAAAACCCATTGACTTCCAGATGAGGAAACGGAAAGTGCTAAAATGCTAACTCATTTCTGGGTTTTAGGACTCATTACTGCACTCTATTGGTGTGCTTTATGTATAAACATGGGTGTAGTTTCCACTTTTTCCAACACTTTGACCTGACAAAGACCCGAACAGGATTGAAACGTAGTCAATAAAATGATTGTGGCATGGAGTAGTGTGCAGGCGTTCCCTTTTTCTTTACATCCCTGTTTATTCCCGTTATTTCGATGTCTATTTCTGTTCCCATCTGACTAATTATCACTGGCTCAGCCCTGCAGCCCTTCTCCATCACCCACCAAGCACACTGAAACTTTTGGAAAGTCCAACCTCAGATTTATGACATTTTCATACGGTCCTGGATGTGGGGTTCCTTCTGCACAGCAGCTGCTCCGCTCTGATAAGGCCACACATGGAGTTTCTGGGGTCTGAGCCTACATGGGAATGAGAGAGAGTCAAAACTGTCAGGTAATGGAGGTTAGCCACCCATCAGATTGGTGCATTTGCATAACATCTTGGCGTGCATGCCTCAGTGACAAAAAAAACATCCCCTTTTTTATCATAAAAGCTATTTTATTTGAGTGTACATTTTGTGATGAGCTGGACCACATTCATCATTAAAAGCCGAATGAATATTCAGCAATGTAGCACGCATTGTTATTCAGTAGCAGGAGCACACCAGAGCAGATTCATCTAAATCTATTGTGTTATTCTTATGGTGAAATAAGATTAGTACTGTCGTTTGGCCTGTGAATGTATGACACTGCGAATGGTTTTGTCTGGTTACCAAGATATGAAAAAAGTCCCAAAATAACTTAACAATGCAGATTCTCACTGCGAGGATGAGCCCCCCTAAAACGTGACTGCACTCCACTGAGAGCTTTGTTTGTAGACACACACCACCGCCCACACACCTCTGTCCCAACAGAATCAAGAAGTAGGAGCTTTAATCTGCCATGCTGTGTCAAAGCTGAGTGTAACAGCTAATGGAAGTATACAGGATCTTTTCTTTTTTCTGAGGGAATTTTCTGCTTCTGATGTGTTTTTTTTTCACTTCACAACAGGCTTTTGCAGATGTCCAACAGGGTCCATTCACAAAACAGTTCATTGTCCATGGAGAAGTTACATGTTTTGTATCTACACTTTTATTGCTTTAGGAGAACATCACACACTTTAAAAAAAAACACACATAACTCCAATTAATAATGTAGCCTATGCGCATTATTATATTATATTTTGAATACATTTAAGGCACAGAAAATAATCCCCTATGCATACACACAGTGGTGGAAATACATTTTTTGGTTACTTGTGCTTGAGTTTTGTCATTTTGTGTCACTTTATAATTCTACTTCACTACCTTTCAGATGGAAATAATACATTTTTATAGAGCTGCAATGATTAATCAGTTTGTTGTCAACTATTGAATTAATCACCAACTATTTTCATAATCGATTAATTGGTTTGAGTAATTTTTCAAGAAAAAAATAAGTCAGAATTCTCTGATTCCAGCTTCTCAGATGTGAATATTATCTTCTTTCTTTACTCCTCTATGACTGTAAACGGAATATCTTTGAGTTGTGGACAAAACAAGACATTTGAGGACGTAATCTTAGGCTTTGGGAAACACTGATCAACATTTTCCCCCATTTTCTGATATTTTATAGACCAAACAACTAATCGATTAATCGAGAAAATAATCATCAGATTAATCAACAATGAAAATAATCGTTAATTGCAGCCCTACTACTCAGCATATTTTAACAGCTGTAGTCATTTCGCAAATTAACATTTTACATGCAAGACATTTGATCAGTCTAAAATAAAATGATTATAAAAAGCAGTATAAAGTTGTTATAATTAGTTTCTACTTGACCAGCTACAACATTAAAATGCATCTTACATAATGGATCATGAATAATAATCTAGTAAATGAATATGACTCTCTCAGGCCATTCTGCATAATGGTATTACATTTGATAGGAAAGTACAACCTGTACTTTTACTGAAGTTAAAATTTAAAATGCAGGACTTTTATTTGTACATTGTGCTATCAGTACTTTTATTGTTGAGTAAAGGATCTGAATGCCTCTTCCACCACTTCCTCCTGCATATCCATCACACAGCTGTTACTCTGATGCTTTCAACACTCCACATCAATGAAAGGAGGCGGCCTCCTGTCACTCTCCGCTCTGTCCTCACCGTCTCCATCACCACACGGGACCTGTTGCTTCTTGAGGAAGCCCACGCATAAAAGCAACAGCTCGACATGCAAAACCACTGATTTTACCTCACTGCCAAAGCCAACATGCAATTACTTTTTTGTCTGGGTCAGCTGAAAGTGTAATGGGAAACCCCCTCCCATCACTAGTGCAGACAACACATTCACACGACGGCATACAAACCGTACCGGTTCACATCTGGTCCGTCTTTGTTCCCATATTGCAGTCGTGAAAAAGTAGGCATTCAGGGGACACACTGGGAACTCTTTTCTCCAAACAAGCATCTCAGCACCGCCGCCGCTCTGTAATCATCAACACAATGACACCGTGTGAGTTTACACTAAGTGCCATTCTGGTAAATGTTTACTGTGTGGTGAAATTGCCAGTTTGTTCTTGCGTCTCACACACTCATTTACATTACAGATGACAATGCTCATGTAGGCTTTTGCCTTTCAGTTAGAGAAACGGGGTTATTATTATGAATTAGAGGGGAATTGGGTAAATATGGGTTATTTCTGAATCTGTTTACATTAATTGCCCTGACAGCTTTACGAAAAAACAGACTTTCAATGGACCACTTTCTGGCGTTTTGAAAAGCACTCATTTCTTTCAGGTCTACCAGCTACTGCACTTTTGCAAATCCTATGCTCCCCAGGTTGACATTCACTCGTGTGACTTTTACCTTAAAGGTCCCATATCGTGTTCATTTTCAGGTTCATACTTGTATTTTGTGTTTCTACTAGAACATGTTTACATGCTGTAATGTTAAAAAAAAACTTTATTTCCCTCATACTGTCTGCCTGAATATACCTGTATTTTCCCTCTGCCTGAAACGCTCCGTTTTAGTGCATTTCAACGGAATTGCAATGGAATTGCGTTGCTATGCAACAGTTTGGGTCCATGTTTACTTCCTGTCAGCTGATGTTATTTACATACACTGCAACAGGAAATAAACTGGGACACATTTAGAAAGTTTATGTTAAAAACCATGTAATGGCCTAAATATTGTATATTTGTGACATCACAAATGGACTGAAATCCTAACGGCTTGTTTCAAACCCACAATTTTTGAATACGGGCTGTGTGAGTTCTCCGTATATTGAGCGTTTTGATAGTTTAACAGTATTTATAGAGCACTTATACCTCCTTTATAATATAAAAGACATGAAAATCTCACTTTTTACAATATGGGACCTTTAAATGCAGAGGAGCCTCTATGCTGAACTGTTGGCATTAATGATTTGTTTACAGCTTGTGTGTGAAACTTCTTTCCGGTTGGTTGGCTTTGCGACATGCCCCTCACGGAGCGCTTCTCTGTATTTCATGCGATTTCACAGAGGTGATGAGTCTAATAAGGAACAAGCCCGCCACACTCCATCACACATCAGACAAAACCCTCGGCCCCGCAGGCAGCGTCGATTTGCAGCGGCTTTTGTCAGCTCTTGTGGCTTGTTGGAGGCGGACATTTGTTACTTAACAGCCTTTTCTTGTTATTGTGAACTGTAATATGGACCAAAGATAAAGAACATAAGCCTTTTTAAATCAATGAAACACTTCTTAGCATATTTCCAAGACTTCCATTTTAATTGTCTTTTTTAAATAAACCTTTTGGAGCATGAATACAGATAAGAATAGAAGGCCCACAGAAAAGAACAAATTAAGCTGTTTATTTTCCTGAGACCAAATATTCCCTGGGAAAAAATAAGAAACTTACTCACTACACAGTTAGTTATAGGGCTCTAAAATTAATCGAATATTAATCGTGATCGTAATTACATTATGATGCGTTCAAGCTCTCATGATGCGTTCAAATGTAATCTTGTAAAATGTAGTTTTTGGCGAGAAACTTGAATAAATACAGTTGTTTGAAGGAATTTTTGAAGGAAGTTGTTTGAATAAAATAGATAATAGAGAGAGAATTTATGACCTGTTAAACTTTCTAACACTACCTTTAAGCAGCTTATAATATATAATTAGAATGACTAATGCCAAGATTCTTTTTAATCAAAGCAAATATTTAAATGAAAATACAATCATTTATTTCCTAATCATTTGAATTGTGTGTTTTTATGCAAATAACCACCAGGCTATAGATGACAATTACAAAATAAAAGGATAACATTTAGAGTTTTTGACTGTTGGAAAGTAGCACAACATGGAAGTGAAAGCAGCGTTCTGCTTATGTAAATGTGAAATTGCAATAAAAGTATTTTGTCCCTAAAGTCAAGGAATAATCATGATAAATAATCATGAGTTACACAACTGTGGCTGTATAAACACCAGCCAAGTATGTTGCAGATTATTGTGTTTTACAGCATAACAAAAAGATTTCAGTTATGTGAGAAAAAGAAAAGAAACACCTCCATCCCTCTGAATTTGAATAAGGCAGATCAATCCTTTAAATGCAGTCATGCTTTCCATCTAAATGATGAAGGAAAGACATGGTGTTATTATAATAGGCTACTGCTCTCTGGTGGTGAAGAGTGGCAGCAGCAGGAATCAGCTCATGAGTCAAGTGTGAAAAGGTTATCAGGTGACGACATGCATCAAATTGCTTTGACAGCTAAATGAAAACTACGGGTACAGCAACAGAACTGAACATTTCCTCTGCTAATGCTTGTGTGCTACAGGGATTTATTTCCACTGATCATGACGATCAGATGATTTTCTGCATGTAAGGTATTGAGAAAGATACACTGTAGAAGGACGTCAGAGACTTCGGACGAAAAACAATCCATGTTCAACCTGAAAGCTAACAGTCAGTGAGGATTTTCACCCTGACATTACATGCATCTATCTATCTGCTCTGTTTTTTGTCCACCTTGCAAAGAAAAAAATCCTACGTAGGATTTGTGTGAAGGCTGCGCTGTTAAAGACAGACTTTAAAGAAAAGAGACAGAGAGACTCTTGGTGCCTAATAAGGTTTCAGCCTTCACATAACTTAACTCAGAGTCAGAACACAGAGTGCAGCTGCTTTTAAGGTTAACAGCCTTCTGTATTACACCCTTTCCCTTTACTCTGACTCTGTTCTTTGCTCTGTTCAAATGAGCTGTTCCTTGTCCACTAACACCTGCTGTACACACACACACACACACACACACACACACACACACACACACACACACAGCACATAGACATTTAGCATCAGTGCACTGGTGAGATCTCTGTTACAGGAGGAAGGCTGCTCAGGGCAGCGACTTCAATGCTTTTATCTCATCAGCAGTCACATTAGAGTGCGCTGTGACAAACAAAACTCACCTTTGTGAAAGTAGTACCAGTTGGGGTTGAACATATACTGGGATGAATCTGCACTGCGGCGTGAAAAGAAGTGAACGATGAGGAAGGCCTTCTAAAAAAAAAGAAAAGAAATGTCAGAAAGATATAATCGATCATATTAAATGTGTATATTATGCAATACAGCTTAAAAAAGTGCCTTAAAAATACATTTTAATTTGATATTGACAACCCAAACCTGTCTAGATTGAACTAATATACACTTACAAAACAAAAGGCACAAGACAAAAGATGGCCAGTCGTGCCTAACCTACAAACATAAAACTATCCTTCCACTATTAGAAATGTAAGCCACCCACAGAGGGGCCAAAGTTGGGGGACTCGCAGGAGACAGGTTTTTTAAAAATAACATTGAAAAACGAAGCCACAGACACCGTGATATTCTGACTTCTCGGTCTCTAGTACAGAGACTGATACTGCCTCCCAAAACCCATGTCTTTCAAACCCCACATCTCCAATTTGTAATGCACACTCTGTTAAAAAATGTAACTCTCGAGCCCGAGCCGAGAAAACCATCAGGTTTTTTCTCAGATTTTAGAGCTCCCTCCAGAACCACAGAATACACAACACAACTGTTTTCAGAGGCTGAATAAGACTGAACTCCGTGTGTAAAATTGGTGCATTGCCCCAGTCATGTTTATTGATAAATGCTAGACAATGAACAAAGAGAATTATTTATAACATTTGCTAAAGTTAATTTTCTAGTAATACTTTCATACACACCATGGATCCCACTAGAGGAACACATACATCAGTCCTTGGATGAGTTCCCACAGACTGATTTTGATGTTAATGCTGCCTGTTTGAGGCTGCTCCAGTCCCAAAATACTCACAGTATATAAGCTGTAGGTTACAGAGGATAGTATTTAAATTCTGATCTGATTTCCTGACTCTTGGGAGACTAAAATGTGTCAGCTCAAGGCCCCATAAAGATATATGCTTAGAAAAGTGAAGTATTAGCTATTGTGACTATATACAGTGACTGATATTTAACTTGCTGTTCTCAAATGCAAATTAATTTGTGACTTATGTGAATTTTGTTATCCAATTGAAATGTTTTTAAGAATAATCAACATTTTATTTTATTTTTATTTAGCCAGGAAGGTCCCATTGAGGTCTCTTCTTCCAGGGAGTCCTGGAATAATTCATTTTGTAGAACAACGGCACACAAACATGCTCCTCACATGCAAAATGATCCATCTACTTCACATCCAAAAGGTTACTCATCATCCTATTTGATTAGTTCATGGAAATGCCTCTTAACAACTCTCTCTTTCATGACCATCGCTGTTTGTCTGATGTAAGCTGAATGTCACCTTTTGGATATGAACTGAAGCAATTATTTCTGCATCTGAAGAGCCTCTTCTAGTTTTTGTGAGTGTTCAGACCTTGTTTCTGAGGGGGAACTGTTCACCTTGGCTACAAGCACCTGGTACTCTTCTTATAAGCCTGGATTAATATTATCTACCTTGTATTCTTCATGTTAGAGATGGGGGCATATGATCCACTAGATGCATTCAAATAAAGTGATAATTGATTAAATAAGTGATTTTACAGCATCTGCACTGTTTTTCAACTGCAAAAGAGAAACTTCAGCATTGGAAAGTCGCTTCACTAAACTGTTTTTCTCCTTTAGTTAAGTGGTCTCCTAAATCTGTTGAGGCAGTCCTAGAGCCATAATCTTTTATAATCCCCTCGTTCTTTGTATCTCTTCTCTCTCTCTGCAACAACTTTCAGTACCGATGTGTTTAAAGAGCTTGTGGGAGTATTAATAAACCACTCAGAGAGTGTATTCTAAGGACACTGCAGCCACAGGCTTGTTTTTTTGCTATATCCATGAAGCTTGGTCAAAACAGAGAGTAAAGTCTGAGCCAGCATACTTTTCCAACAGCAGCTCATTTTGTCTCAGTAATGATAGCAAGCTGTGCGTGTATGTGTGTTGCACCCGGAGTGCAGGGATATACAGCAGAGCTTCACAATTACTCTCTATCTCTGTCTTGTTGTGTTGTTTTTAGCCATGCTTGCCGTGGGGTTTTATGGATGGCAATGTCAGATGATGAATCCTACTGACCTTGGTGGTCCCCTGACTTTTCTAGCACAAACATGAGGTTGACATTGTTGTTTTTTAATAAAATGTCTTGAACTACTGGATGGATTGCCATCCAATTTGGTACACACTTTGGTGACCCTCTGACTCTTCATCTAGCACCGCGAGCAGGTCAAAATTGTGTTGTTTATCACCAAATATTAGTGATGTTACGTGCTGTGTCGAGGCTTTGGAGCGTGTGTCGAGTAATCCAGGAAGTTTTCCGCGATGCGCTTATCGAGGCTTGTATCGTTTTAGACCAATGACGTCATTGATGACGTCCGAAGCCTTGCTGCCATACCGCTGACTGGTTCAGGAAGGGGTTCAGATCTTCACTGGTTAAACCAATGCCACTTTCCAGAAGTGACACAGAACACTAATATTACCCCTCCTGCCATTATTATATTTTATTACACTACACTACACTACAATTATTGACCAAAGGATTGGTTTACACACATAAGATGCATTACTCACGAAACAATTACAGTTTATCATACATGTACGTTATATACTCATAATATACTTACTAAAAAATAAACATTATATTATATATTATATAAATATAAATGGATGGTAATAGATTTTTTTTCATTGTTTATAGTCATTCCCAACAGCCTTTACTGGCGCAACATACAGTATATCACAGATCACATGATTAAAATCATATCTGCCTGTTTTACACTCTTTGACCACCAGGTGGTTTCGTGTGCACATGCATCCTCGAGAAATTAACCACATTCTGAACCAATTTGCTGGAAAGCTTCAATGCTTCATGAAGCTTCAGCTCGCCATCACTACCAAATATCTGCACAAATATTGTCATTACCGTCAGCTTTGGCTGTATATTGTATTTAGCGGGAAAGTCGCCAACACTAACCCTAACCCTAACCCTAACCTTCAGGCCTTCCTCCAAAGACCACTCCCCCATAATTAACATAATGAACGTAAACACCGAACATAGCTATTGTTATTACCATAGAATTAGAATATTTTATTTTATTTCTATTGTTAGTACTCACAGCGGTCAAGCTAGCAGCTTCTGGAAGACTCCTGTGACGCAGAATGATTTAACAGGCAGCGTGCGCGCAGGTAGACAGGTAGACAGGTAGCATGTTGCCAGATCAGACTGCAAGTTCTATGGAGGACCACAAGTGTCAGGTAAATAGTAATAAAGCATTTAATTGATTAATAACTAATTGTACAATAAAAAATAGCCATTAATACATGTGTTTACAAATTGATTTATTAAAATATGAATACATAGACTAAATTACAAAGTGATTGATTATTTGACATTTTAATGGGCAAAAAAAAAAGAATATTTATCAATAGAATTTACAAATTAAATATGAATCCATCAGTGAATTTCAAATTAAAAAGGGATTTACAAAAACACCATAAAACAGTCAATAAATACATAATTTAAAAATACATTAATTAATTCATGAATAAAATTCGCAACCCACAATATTTCTCAAATTAAATGAGTCGATATGAGCGAGCGGACACAACGAAGTTTACTGAATTTTGTATCTGTGTTTTTGACAATAAAATGACAGCTTGTTTGGTAATATTGTTTTCAAACCCTGCGAAATGTTGACAAAAGCAGCCCACATTTCATATACAGTACCAGCTCAATGCTATTTTTCCAAGCCCAACTTAATCAAAAGTAGCCAAACTGGGGGTAAACCTGCCCAATCTGGCAACAAATAGGTAGATAAACAAGCAAGTAGTCTTATTTCAGTCCTGCAACAGCCACAGATACCAGATCTTTTTCTTTTTTTGTCATTTGATTTATTGATTGCTATCGGGATGTAATCAATGGAATGAATTTCAACGAATATAACTAAGATTACCAACTCTAGCTTTAAGTGCCTGTAATTTCAAAAGAAAAAGGAAAAGGGTAACAATGTACAGCATCTGTATAAAAATATGTAGCCTACCACTGAGAACGATTAAAAAAAAGAAAAAGAAAATGGGTTTGGGTGTATTTTAATACTTGAAAACAAAGAGATGCTCTAAAATGCTGCCTTGAAGCCATATTATCAATCTCACTTTAGCTTGAAGGATATCAGGCTGAGATCTATACGATAAAGAAGAATCTTCCTCTTGGCGGTGTTTCCCCCTCATTGCTGAATTTAGAGAAAGTTGAAGCATATCTAAATATGCTGGATGCTTAAATATCTATAGGCTACTCCATCAAGATGAATTCGGCAGAGGAAGAGATACAACAACATGAATCAGAGAGGTCCAACAGTGTATGTGCTCCTCCGTGGGGTTTCCCTCCAGCTGCCATACTGATTTTAAGACAGAAGGGGGCAGAATTAGGTCATTCATATAATTAAATAATCTTGAAGCAGAGCCTCAAATGGCTTTTGTACAGTTATCAGTTTCCCTGGGGTGTGATTCCACTTGGCTGTGCGCACGTGGTGATTGAGGTTCCAGCTCACTTGGGAAACCGTTTGCACACACACACACCTGCGTATACTCATGTGTTTGAGTGACAGATGAAGTGAAAATGAGCTGGATGGGCTGTCAGAGGGGGGGCTGTTTCCATTCCCTGGTTCCCTATTTCTCTATCCGGCTCGCTGACCTGTGGCCACGGCGCTGGCTTTATCTACTCCACGTCTGTGGAGGACCTCTAGATCTCATTTTAGATTGGCTGCCTTTAATGGGAGGCCGAGGAGCATGCTCAACATGGCATTTATGAAGCAGCGGGAGTCCACGGGAAAAGCCATTTCATAGCAATTGGTTCTCGACTCCTGTATGTCTTCTTCTCTCACATACACACAGCTTCAGACACAGCCACTGCGATCGGTCAATAGTATACTCTGATCCCTATGTCAGCATCCTGTTTCTGGTTTCTAAGCATGACCATATTCAAACTTTAAAAAACAATGCTGGAGATTTCAAACCATTGTGGTTTTTAAAATTTGAATAAAGCCACAAATTAAACAAGTGCTTTTACAGATGGCCCAGTGGTTTACACTGCAATAAAAGAGGAAATGTATTGTTTAAAAGCTGTAGTGTGCTTTTTTTCTGTAATTCTTGCTTTTTTACGTGTCTGTCTGGTGCAAGGGTGAGAAGGGCACACATCCTACCACCCACACTGCTGCACTTTGAGGAGAAACTGGTGTCGGATTATGTAGACAAAAGTGTGGAGAGCAGTGAGGGACGGACATGCCCACGCTCAGTTAAATGCAACCCAATTGACCAGCTACTAAAACATCTCTTTTCCTCCATATATCATCCCAAATGTTGAATCAACCCACAGCTAAACTCCCACAGTTGTTGCAGAGACTCTCAGCCAAACCATGATGTGACATCCGCCTGCTCCACAGCAGAGCCAATAGACTGCGTTTTATTATTGTCTATCTGGAGGCTGCCTGAAAACACATTTCCTGGGAGCTATACGATGGACTTGCTGACACCTGGAATGGTTCTGCTGCTGACGCGGTGGCGGATCAAAAGAAATTCCCCTCTTGTGTGAGTCCAGTCGGACTTCATCCAGGCGACACTGTGAGCCAGCAGCTCTGTGAGCAGTTCAAACCTGAACTTGGCTCAGGACGGACAGCTCAACCTGAAATTTCATTATGAAGCATCTTTCTACCTCGCTGCTCATAGAGATTAAAACTGCAACACGTGTTATGTTTAAGTGCGCAATTTCAATTTCATGCCTAAAAGAGCGTGGAATCAGAGGAAGTGACTTTTTAATGAATCTATGTTATCTTTTTTTCTTGTACTGAGTCAGCCAAATGTCAAATATTTATGCTTGCCTTAAAACAACCATTCTTGATTTTTTAAAAAAAGAAAGAAAAACAGATGGATTTTTAAGATTTAAATTGCCATTTTAACCAGGAACTTAAAATATTTAATCGCAATTAATCACATGATTCTCCATAGTTAATCGCAATTAATCGCAAATTAATCTCACATTTTTTTATCTGCTCAAAATGTACCTTAAAGGGAGATTTGTCAAGTATTTAATACTCTAATCAACATGGGAGTGGACAAATATGATTGCTTTGTGCAAATGTATGTATATATTAATTATTGGAAATAAATTAACACAAAACAATGACAGATATTGTCCGGAAACCCTCACAGGTACTGCATTTAGCATAAAAAATATGCTCAAATCATAACATGGCAAACGCAAGCCCAACAGGCAACAACAGCTATCACCGTGTCAGTTGCCCCATGTGATTATCATAAAGTGGGCATGTCTGTAAAGGGGGGACTCGTGGGTACCCATAGAACCCATTTTCATTCACAGATCTTGAGGTCAGAGGTCAAGGGAACTCTTTGAAAATGGCCATGACAGTTTTTCCTCGCCAAAATTTTGCGCAAGTTTGGAACAATATTTAGCCTCCTTGGCGACAAGCTAGTTGGTTGGTACCAATGGATTCCTTAGGATTTCTAGTTTCATATGATGCCAGTATTGTCATTAGCTTTAAAACTGAGCCCGCTACAACCTTACAAATTAAAAAACTTGCGTTACAGTGTTAAAGAAATTAGTGGCATTAAAATTAATTTGCGTTATCGCACTAACTTTGACAGCCCAACCAGGAACACAGTATGCTTGTAAATACATATTATGTTTTTTTAGGCCAACACTGCTATAGATAACATCTGCTGCATCCAGGGCACACTGTGGTCTTTTCCCCATTTCAGAAGTATATTTCTGGTTAATGTGCCCAGCAGTGAGTTTGATTAAAATAAATGAGAAAATCCATTTGTGATGTCGCTCCAGCACATACACCCCCCAATCTGAGTCTGCATCCTAATGGATGGTGAGACACAACGGTGTGCTTTCTCTTGTGCATTACAGCATGCACGCTCCATTATTCTCTCCTGCCTAATTTTTCTTTACCAAGCATGCATTTTTGTTTTTACCGGGGTGGAGAAACGAGGGAACCAATTCAGAAACAAATGACTCAGACCTTCTCCGATAATACTGATTAATGTGAGGGGGATAATAAACTGCTTTCTCTCATTAATCAGTCAGAGACACAATAAAGCATACAGTATTTCAGAACAAACTACTGGTCTGCCCATTAGTCATGCTTTTGTTTTGTTTTGGATGAGAATAATCCAGAGACTTAATGTGAAGGTATTAGACACAGGACTCAAGACTGTAATCAAACACTGAATTTATTTTACCAGATGAAAACCAGTTTTTTTTGGTGTTGGATGAACTTTACCTCAGTGACAGCTATTGTGACACATTCAGGGGCCTCTGCATTTAAAAGATTTTTGAATGCCGGCCTTGTTTTCTCACCAACTGCTCATTCCTCAACTCATAATTAAGCATATTAAATAGTTCTTAAAACTCAATGTAATCTTTTTAGATTTATTGTGTGAAGATAAGCATAATATGTGGCTTAAAATACCAGAGGCTGGGTTCCAATCTGACCTGTGGCCCTTTGCTGCATGTCATCCCCCTCTCTCTCCGCCTTCATATCTATCTCTGTCACTATCAATAAAGGCCAAAAAGCCCCAAAATAATCTTAAAAATAAATAAATAATAAAATAATAATAATCTTTTTTTTTTTTTTTTTTTAAATACCAGGGGTAAGGCATTTGGGTGAGTGCAAACTGATGTTAAACCGTAACCTGACAGAGGGCAGCAAAGATCCACGCGCCTGCACCGTTTGCCAGATGAACAATCACACATCTTTACATTAGCTAAAATGTAGGTATGTTTCTCTAGTTTAGTTATAGAAGGAGCTGGTCCACAATACAAGTTCAGATCCATAATGCAAGTTTATTTATCTTTAGTTTGAGGTATACTGACAAAAATATCGAATTAACCTGCATATTTGCTGCCATTTAATATAATGACAATGGTCCTTAAAAGCATGTTGGACATATATTTAAAAAAAAAAAGGTCACATTACCATATTCACAATGCTGATAAAGACAAAAGTTAACATTGCAAAATAGGCCTGTGTTGTTGTTAGTCATACTGATTTATTGTCATTTACAAAGATACAAAAGCTAGAACTGTTGACTTAATTGTTTGTTAATCTTAGCTAAAATCTTTCCCATGATGCAGCTGTTATTTGTGTATATTAATAACTCAGTACCTCTGGATACTCTTGATGTCACTCCAATCTTTTGATGCAAAAAAACTTGACTGAAAATGAAGAAGCGGGGAGCATGCAAGTGTGTGTGCATGTCATCATCCAAGTTTAAATATATATATTCTCATGTGAGTCACTGTCAGTTGTGAGCCAGAAAATAAATATGACACACGCTGAGGTGTTTCCTGGATCTCAAAGTGTTATATGATTCTGCCGGGTGAGTCATTATGTCGTCGACGAAGGAAAAGCAGCATCAGTCTCCTTGTCCTCCCACTCTGTCTCTGGGAATGATGCGAAGCTCTGAGCCGTGTTTGAGAAACACGTTCCCTGCAAACACACAGGACAGAGCGCCACATTAATGATCGCAGTTTGTAATCTGTGCTCTTTAAGAAGGGGTTTAACTGTCACTGATGCCGATGCACAGCAAACAACATGTCAACTCACCGGCTGGGAGAGAAAATTGGACTTTTCTACTTTTTACAAATGATGGTTTGTTGAAAAATAATGATGGAAAATACTGAAATCTATTTGTCTTTGTTATGAAAACTGTATCTGATTAGCTTAATCACTTAATGTGAAGATAAAAAAATAATGCAGTCTTTAATTAAAATTCATAGAGTCATTCACAAAGTTGCACACAGACATTTGGATTAAATGTAAAAGCTTCGAAACATGGAGCGAAGCGAGCACACACACACAGCAGGAACATTTGAATAACAAATAATACTGCATTATGGAAACACAGATAGTAATCTCATTCATTAATTTGTTCATTCAACCAGTAATCATGCTGAGATCATACATGTATAACTCATTCCCATTATGCCACAGGACATGTATGATATTGGCCTTATAAAGACGTGTGGAGAAAAGGAGATTGTAAAATGACATTGGCTCTATTTCCACCGTGTAAGTCAATCCTGCGAACAAGAGGCTATTTCTGGACAGCATGAATGTTACGCTGCTGCAAAGCTGTTGTGAATGTCCACCACTCTTTCCTTTCTTAGCAAAAAACACCCAGCGCTGCCTTTGGTCATAGCAGGCATTACCTTATCCAGCTCTATGCAGAAAAGTCAGTCATCCATTACCCGGCTACACAGTAAGTATATGAACCTTGGAGAAATACAGAGGAGGCTGACACAGAGAAAAAGTGATTCACCGGGGGCTCGGCATTAACGTGGGAATCTAAAGTCAAGTGAATTTTGACTAAACAGCTCGGTGCATCGAGTTTGCCTCCAGTCACTTTTTAATTTAATTTAACATTAAATACTGCCTCCTGAGGCACTGTATCTATATTTCATGAATCAGTAAACACCATTCCCAACCAAGCAAGCTGCCTGCTCCAACACAGAGATGTCAGTTAAGCAGTGGGGGAAGTACATTTACTCAAGTATAGTACTTATGAACAATTTTGAGTTACAATTTTGAGATTTTCTGCTACTTTATACTTCGTTCTACTCCACTACATTTCAGGGAGAAATATTGTACTTTTTGCTCCATAACATTTATTAGATACTTTAGTTACTTTTCAGAGTGATATTTGACATAAAACTCATATGATAAGCTTATAATATACGATATATTGTTTAAGATTAAACCAGTGGTTTCCAACCTTTTTGGCTTGTGATCTCTTACAAGAAATCTGTCTGAATGACCCCTAGGTTGGGAACCACTGTACTAAACTGTATATAAATTAGTTGTTTAAGTTTAGATGCTGCTAACTAGGGCTGTCAAAGTTAACGTGATAATAACATGTTAACACAAATTTGTTTTAACAGCACTAATTTCTTTAAACGCATTAACGTAACTTTCGATTTTTAGGTCATAGTGGGCTCAGTTTTAAAACTAGAGTGAAGATACTGGTACCAGCTGTGATCAGCTGCTGCTGTCATCAGAAACGGACGTCGCTTCACATGACGCTTCAGAGGAAAGGACGTCTCATTTCTCTTAAAACATATTTCCTCGTTTCCTCTCTCCTCGCATGGTTTCCTTGGGTGCATCCCAAAGCTCTTAATTGCATCCACGTTTCCCTCACTTGCGTCTTTTCCATGCGTCTTAGTCCCTCCCACCAGGGAAGCATGGAGAGACGCAAGGAAACCATGTGAGGACAGAGGAAACGAGGAACAGGACGCTGACTTTCGTTGACTTAACGGCCACAGGTGTCGCCGTTAACAAGCAATTTCTGATTCTTACATAGAGTCCCTTTAAGTAAGATTTTAAATGCAGGACTTCTACTTGTAATAGAGTATGTTTACATCGTTGTATTGGTACTTTTACTTGACTAAAGGATATGAATACTTCCTCCACTGCTGCAGTTAAATTGGGATTATTTCAGTAACTCAAGCTTGTTTAACACTCTAATAAATGTGGCTAGATGTTTTGGCACGCCTTATGGTGTGATATTACATTACCTTTGGCTTAGCGACAGATTGGGTACTTCCTTCCCAGGGCATAGTGTCGGATTCCCCTGCCCTTCTAAAAAAAAGTTGACCAAGCTGGTAAAGGTGTTTTTGTTTTTTTCTTTAGAATATTTCTTCTCTATTTATCGTACATTTATCTCCTTTACAATCTGAATCAATGATCCCTATTTTATTAGCTGCTGATCCCAGAATGATTTGTTACATTAACTCAAGTCATGTTTCTCATATTAAGCCTTACATTTCTTTGCCTTCTTCGTGGAACCACCCACATAAGTCACTGCCGCTGGGAACTTTATCAAATTAATCTATTAGGCTATTAACACAAGGCCACCAGCATTGCCAAAGTGCTTTATGAGACAGGCTTTATTCAAGTTCCGCTTTGATGAAAGCACATTGACAAGTGGTATAAAAGAAAGCCCCGAGGTTGATTATGCTTCCAAGCTCCTTAATATATTTGAATGGAAAGAAAAACAACATTTTTACACCATCTAGGGTAGCTTTTGTGGAAAAATAAAAAACAAACAAAACGTTTTTTTTTTCGTTGTAAAAAAAGAGTCAACAACTCACCTGCAGTCTGGGCAGGGTTGATTCCTATTCCATCTGCAAGGCAATCATGAAAGAAAAAAACAAACCCAAAAGATTGTCAGGGAAATGACATGAGCACAGAAATGGAAAATATCAACAGTTTTATCCATAATGATGTTGCACTGGGCAAAAAAATAAATAAATAAAAATGAGAGCATGCTCCAGCAGCAGGCAATTCCATCTGGAATGATAACAGACCAGCCATTAATTCTGCAATGATAAAACTAAAATTCATACTGTATATGACATGACAGCCATGTCTCAGCCAATTTAACACAAATCTCATCTCAGTCTTATTTGCTAACAGTCATCTGTCCAATTATTCCTACATCCGCCTGAAAATGTCATATCTCTATGAGAGAAAAACACCAGGCACACATTCTATAAACTTTCTAAATTGCCTAACACTGTCGGTACAGAGCAGAGGTAAACAAAAATATAATCTAGTTTTTATGTGGCCCCGCATGGTTTAATTGTTTGGAAACAATGAATGAGCGGACGATTTTCCTTCCAAAAGCCAGAAAGACCATTTACTGTGATTTGTTCTGGTGATTACTGAAACGGTGGTTACAAGTGTTCTGTAGGAGGAGGAATTCAGCTGAATAGTTTTATTTTTTACTGCCTCAAGTTATTATAGACATGAATCTGTTGGGTAGTTCCAGAGTTCAAATCCAGTTTAATTTTAGCCTCAGTACTTCATGTTGTAAGTGAAATAATCGACTCAAATAAGAATCACTTTTCAACTGTATTCTGAAGTAATACCAGCAGCAGTATATCAAGTAAGATATTTTTGAATCCTACATCGATAATAACCATTTCTGCTGGGCTCTAATTAGCTAGGTTAGTCTCTAATGTGAAGATAAAATGTGGTGTCAATTACAGGCTAATGTGTGTTAGTGGCGTCTGGGGGGTTAACATCTTGCAGTTCCTGCTGGTAGCCGACACAGATCAATAAAGGTCATGGATTACTTAATGCCTCTAAACAGAATTAAGAGCAGAAACAGAGTACTGCTTGTACTCTGTGGATTGATGGTCCAAATAATTGCACCCTCTGGGAGTACTTTAAAGTGAAAAAAAACACAGCAATTTCCTCCTTTGAAACCTCACGACCTGAACTCAAAGTACATCAATACATTCGCCATGTAACCCACATGATGCCTGTGTAATGTTACGGATCATACCTCCAATCCTCTCTTTGTATTAAAGGAACCTTATGTCTAATAATGTACACCAGCAGGAAAGAAAAGATTTTGCTACTGAGCTGTACAACTGAAACGTTGATGGGAATTTTAGGGAACATTTTAATCAACCTAAAGAAAAGGTGAGGCAACAATTAACTTCATTCATTTTTACCTAAAGAGGACGGAACCTCTCAAAATTGAAAATGAATAAATAAATAAATGACTCAATAAAAAAAATAAATATTCCATTAAATGTACCAAAAATAAGATTAAAAATAAATGTAGGTATTAATTAGTTGATAAAATGTGACATAAATTAATATTTCTGTTTTAATTTGCTTCTTTATTTATTTACCTTTGTATTAATTCCCTCTCTATCTATCTACTCTTCTATTTAATTTCCCTTTTATTTATTTATTTTTATTAACTTTTAAATTTATTTATTTATTCTGCATTTATTCTAAATTTATTTTTAAATTTATGCATTCAATATAATTGTACGTATGTATTTATTTTAGGGCCGTCAGTCAATTCAAATATTTAATCGCGATTAATCGCACATTTTTTATCTGTTCAAAATTTACCTTAAGGGAGATTTGCCAAGTATTTAATACTCTTATCAACATTGGAGTGGGCAAATATGTATATATGTATATGTTTATTATCGGAAATCAATTAACAACACAAAACAATGACAAATATTGTCCAGAAACCCTCACAGGTACTGCATTTAGCATAAAAATATGCTCAAATCATAACATGGCAAACTCAAGCCCAACAGGCAACAACAGCTGTCAGTGTGTCAGTGTGCTGACTTGACTATGACTTGCCCCAAACTGCATGTGATTATCATAAAGTGGGCATATCTGTAAAGGGGAGACTCGTGGGTACCCATAGAACCCATTTTCATTCACATATCTTGAGATCAGAGGTCAAGGGACACCTTTGAAAATGACCATGCCAGTATTTCCTCAGTAAAATTTAGCACAAGTTTGGAGCGTTATTTAGCCTCCTTCGGGACAAGCTAGTATGACATGATTAGTACCAATGGATTCCTTAGATTTTTTAGTTTCATATGATGCCAGTATCTTCCCTCTAGCTTAAAACTGAGCCCGGTACAACAAATTAGTGTTATCATCGCGTTAACTTTGACAGCCCTAATTTATTTATGTATTTATTTATTTCTGCATGATTTTCTCTTTGCATCACCCCCCCACCCCCCTATTTATTTCCCCAAACTCATTTATTTCTTATATATTTGTTTATGCATTTCTGCCTCATTATGCAAATGAGGGGGCTGTCATTCAAAGGGAGTAATGTGGTCAGAGTGCACAGATCAACTATATGCGAGTTAGCTAACGCTGTCTGCTTGCTTAGTAACGATGTGTTTCAGACATGCTGTGAATGTTAAGAAAATGCAGCTGTAATACAGTACAAACATGCGAAAAGGAAGATGAATATATTCTCACTGATCATTGTAATATATCGTTATCTGATTTGACAGCATTTCATTCAGCCACATCACACTGCATTTCAAAGACTGACTTTGTTCGAGCTCCCTAAACTCCTCACAGCTTGTTGTTGCAGTTTTGAAACAGTTTTAAACATCTCCGTCAAAGTACATGGTTTCTAAAGAATGACACTCTCTGAAGTAAGATAGTCCTTAATAACTGTCAAGCTGGTAAACATGCCACTTTTGCACTCGGAGTAGCTAAAGAGACAAAAAAACATGAGTTGACCGACTTTTTCCCCAAACTCACCATTTGTTATGATTGCACTGGTTGCTGATGGCACTTTGAACTGTAAAAGAAAATGAAGTGAAATTAGTGAAATTGACATTTTTCAGAAATTTCAGCAGCACTAAAATATTTTTGGTTGCATAATCAGGGACATGTTGCAACCCAATTCCACTTGGCCTGAAGACATGATGTGAATAAATCATCAAAAAGGAAAGCTTCATCCACTGAGTCAGCTCGGCGCACTGAGATTCACTGACTCTGTCGGGTGACAACTTCAAAATAAGAGCTGCTAAAGATGTCTTCAGATACAAACTTGGTGAAGCAAGCAGAAAGAAAATGCTGTGTGGTGTTTTTATTTTCAGTCTTTTGTCTGCCAACTTTCACGCTTGACACATGTGTGTTTGCGTTTTCACACAAATTCATGCCCGCACACACACACACACACACACACACACACACACACACACTCATACAAACAGTTAGCAGAGAGCCTGAGGGAAAGATAGCCACGCTTGAATTTCTGGAAGAAAATCACTCAGCATGGTCACAATACATGTCCTACTTCAGTGTTCGACAGAGGAGGATGTGGGCTGGGGAGATTTGCAGGGAAAGGATAGAGAGGGCAGTCTGTCACCGGGGAGATAAGGTTAGCTAAGTGCTGCTCACCAAACTACTGCCAGGTAGCACAAGCAGAAGGTATGAAATACATTTCAGATCAGAAAGGAATGGGTGTTGAGCTTTGTTTGGTGTTGGCGTAAAAATAGTGGATAAAATATAGTCTCAATCAATAATTATTAAACAACATAATTTACATTTCAGTAATGCAAAGCTTAAAATACAGCCCTGCTAACTACAGATACAAACTACAGTGTTTAAAACAGTCTACTTTGTAATAGAGGCAAATGTTCAAATTGTAAAAGCTGCATGTCAGCAGCAGCTTCAGTCCTCCGTCAGTTTGCCTTCAGTCGCAGTGCTGCTGTGTGTTTATGTGAGCGTGAAATGGGAGAAAATAGCCTAAAAAGAGGCTTTGGGTCACAGTTAAACTGTCGGTGACACATGAGGAATTACATGGCCTGTGTAGACAGCTTTATTGATTTATAATAAGCATCAGGCAGCTGGAACGTACCATTTTAACTTAGTAAAGGTCATGTGTAATTGCTGATACCAGATTTGCCTAATTAGTAAACTTTGTAGGCCATATAGAGATTAAAGAGCGGACGATACTAGTTCTTGAGGCCAATACCGATATATATAAAAAACTAAAACAAAAAACAAACAGATAATGATTTATCTCCTGATATTCTTTTTTCAGTATAAATACAGAAATAAACAAACTTTATGCCCTTGAGTTTATGCATATACTGTATGTGCATGCACATGCAAGTACAATATGTACATCTTCTCCTGCAGGAGGAATTACTTCTATCTTAAGACGTTGCCCACTAGTACATTAAGTATGTATTTTTTCCTCTATTATTTCTTTTTTTAACCATATCTGCAATTTTATTTTCCCGCCTTTTTCTTCTAAGATTTCACCTTTTAAATGTGCCAAATACGGGATAGAGAGCATTTCTATTGCCTCGCAACTCGCAGCTAACGGTGCTAACAGCGCTAAACGGTGCAAACAACGGCGTAAGTGATGACAGAGCCAACAGTGTTTATCTGAGGGGGAACCGGAGAGTGGGCGACACGCTTCTGCGACGATGCCATCGGTTGGGACGCCGTTATCAGCTGTTACCGTCGTATGAGCGCGGTGCAGAGCGGTGGCCATCAGCCAGCCAGTGGGGCACGCTCACATGCACGAGCATGCACTAAAAGCACATGCAACTGGCCTGGCTATGTCAACAAAGTGCAGAGAAGCTCAGATTAAAACACAAACAGATCTGCATCGAATAATAAATAAATAAGTGCTCTCGGGGGACAAACTGTGTAATTATGGTACTGTTTGTAAATCGTCTCAAACATGTTAACACCATATCTTTATATGCCTCTAGAGGAGGCATATGAAGATATGGTTAAATGCAACTTGTGGCTAAAGGCAACTTGTGCAGTGCAGTCCCACACGAAGACGATATCAAAGACCATCATTAGTTTTCCTACTATGTCCAGTTTACCTCTCACTCCTTGTTGGTGTCTACATATTCATAGTATAGCAGAAACAGTACGCTCACCTCCTCAGCTGCAAACTTCAAAACTGCTGTGAATGGTGTGCTGTCTGGGACACTTAGTCTGTAACAAAAGAATGCATTAAACAGGATTTTTAAAAACACCATAAAATTCAGCCTTTACTCTATCTATCCCGACTTCATTTTGTAAAGCTTGAATGCCACCTGATAAAATATCATCTCTCAACTTCAATCGACAAGCACCCCGGACTGCTTTAGTTTTGTAGAGTGAGTCACTTACACCTTAACGGCCCGAGAAGTGTAATTCTGTAGCTGTAGCTGACCATTTATTTGGACTTCCACGGAGAAGAGGAGAACAAAAGGAACATTTGAGCTCAATTGAGTGTAACATTAACTTCTGTCAGAGGATATGAGACCATTTATGGCAGAAATAGTTGAACACTTTCAGTTGGATGCTTCTGCAGTAGCCGAGAGAGCCGAGAGAGGAGCAAAGCGCTGCAGCATCAACATTATGAGTGAGAGTGAAAGCCTGTCACGTTATAAAAACCACCATGTTGCCTTAACTGAGAGTGAGTGGTAACTTGTTTGAAGGTGACTGGTGATTATAAAAATAAGCTGAATGGACTAAATGTGTGCTCAAGTTCAGTCCCCTGTCAGAATTAATATGATGCCTCATTTACTATCATTATTATTCCTCTTTTCATGCTAAGACTTTAAACAGCTGCAGCAAGACCTGTCTGACCTCATTAGGGACTTGACTCCCTGTCGACACTTTAAGGCTACTTATTTGCAAGTTCTCAAGTCTGAGACTTCAATGTGAAGCTCTGTTGGGAAATTTGACCATGCATTATGCGGCAAAAATGGCTGTCTCACCAATATAACTTTTCTACAGAAATCTACATTTGGAATTCCCACAATCATCCTCCACCAAAAAACACAACGGAAAATAATAACGGACAGATTACTGCAAAGCATGGTGTGTAGTGGGTAGAATTGGAGCAAAAATATGATTAAAAAAAGTTATTTTTTATAAAACGGTCACACTATATCCTGACAGTAGTGCATGAGACAGGTAATCTGAGAAAAGATTTTCTAAAGCCTGAAAACAGAGCCATGAGGAGGTGCAGAAGTCTTTTTAGAATTGCAATATACTGAAAGGTTATTATGGAATTTTTGCCCAATGATGCCAAAAACATTTTGCCTACTGCAGGTTTAATAGGAGCTCCACTTCCTAGACACTAACTGGCAGTACATTGTAGTGAATCTAATACTTGAGTACTTATTTTTATGCACTTCAAAGTAAAAAAGTACTTAATCTGGAATGACAGGAATAAAATTAAAGCAACCAAAAATGTAATTGCATTTTAAAGTAACTGCATAAAACCCCCATCCTTTCAAAAATATGTTTGAAATGTGAAGAGTTTGACTCGAAAAGGCAGTTTTCAAATTAATCTGCTGAATGGGGAACACTTTTCTGCGCTCACCTTAAATCTGACTTTACAATGTGTTTATGCCCAAATACAATTTTGTGACCTCACAAATAGTTTGGAAACATTAAACAAGTGTGATGTGGAAACCTGACCACATACACTGAGTAGTGACTTTACATTGAAGCAGTAGACAGTTTGTGTCCAGCAGTTACATTTTTTAAATGAACAATATTTACGTATTCATAGATTCTGGATTTGTCAGAGTCAATTTTATTGCTGTGTGTTTCTACCACCAGTCTGATACTTTCACCAGTATAAATGTACTGCTCACAGTAGTCTGTCTAGGACTGTAACTTCCCAAGGTCCACTCTACCATGCAAGTGATTATTTGTGTTGCTGCTCTTCCTGCCCATCATGTCTGTTCTGTTTAATCACAGGACTCAAAGTTGTCACAGAAAAACGAGCTCAATGACCTGTGACATTATTTTTATTGTAGGTTACGCAGTCAGGCCCATTTCATTCATAATACAACTCACAAAATGCTGTAATGCTAGCCATACTAAACTGAGAAAAAAAAGTTCGGAAATTTGTGTTTGGTGGATTATTTCTCTGTTGTTACAATGCTAATTGGCATTGTATTTTACATCGTTGGAAAGCCTGTTTATTTACCTTCACAATGATGTCCAACTTGTAAGGATCATGCATTTATGGGATGAGCAGCACAGCTGATTATGTGGGTAGCGCCCCATAAAAATTTGCCAAAATACTCTGCCAGTGGTAAACAGTGTATTCTCATAAGGCTGCCAGGAAGCCTGCAATGACTGCCCTTCAACGTCAGGCCCGTTTGCGCTGGTGTCGACAACACAGACAATGGAACCTGAACATGTGGGGGAATGTCATGTTCAGTGATGAGTCCAGGTTCTGTCTGCAAAAGTTGGATGGCAGGGTCAAAGTATGGAGACGACGCGGAGAGCGCTATGCTGTTTGTTGCAGCGATGGAGTAACAGCTTTTGGTGGGGGCAGTGTGATGGTGTGGGGCGGCATCTCCCTCACTGGCAAAACAAGGCTCGTCATCATTGAAGGCCATCTCAATGCAGTGAGATATCGGGATGAGATTCTGCAGCCAGTGGCGATCCCGTATCTCCACAATCTGGCACCTAACTTCATCCTCCAAGATGACAACGCTCGCCCCCACAGAGCCAGGGTTATCACAGACTACCTCCACAATGTGGGAGTAGAGAGAATGGAACGGCCTGCCAAGAGTCCAGACCTCAACCCAATTGAACACTTGTGGGATCAGCTTGGGCGTGCTGTACGTGTTAGAGTGACCAACACAACCTCGTTGGCTGACCTGCAACGAATCCTGGTTGAGGAATGGAACGCCATCCAACAGCAACGTGTGACCAGGTTAGTGACCAGCATGAGGAGGAGGTGCCAGGCTGTTGTGGCTGCGTATGGATCTTCCACCGCTACTCAGGCTCCTGACAAGTGTATTAAATGTAAAGTGTAAAATAGCCAATATGTCTTGTTTTGTTCCTTGTTACTGATAGAAAGTTCAATCATCCAATCCACCAAACAACTCAAAACAAGAGTCAACACCAACAGGAGAATACACTGTTTACCATTGGCAGAGCATTTTGGTAATTTTTTCTTGGGCACTACCCACATAATCAGCTGTGCTGCTCATCCCACAAATGCATGATCCTTACAAGTTAGACATCATTGTGAAGGTAAATAAACAGACTTTCTAACGATGTAAAATACAATTGCCAATTAGCATTGTAACAACAGAGAAATAATCCACCAAACACAAGTTTCTGAACTTTTTTTCCCCAGTTTATATATATAATGTCTAAAAGGGAAGTGAACAGAGCTGCTGGCTGGTGTAACCTTTTATTCAGTCCCATCATGTGAATCACAGCTTTACACTAACAGATGTTGTCTCACTGACCACTCGTGGCTTTTTCTAGCTTTCTATCTTTTTAGTAGGTTTCCACAACAGCATCAACTACTGACATCAGTGGTAGCGGTATGATAAAATGTTAAATATATGGTTAAAAACACTGAAATACAGCCGAGTGTAAGGTGAAAGCTGTGACTGCTGAGCTGTCACTGTACTCACACTTTGTATGGAAGCCGGGGGTCCGACGTCAGGGTGATTTTAAACGTTACTTTAGACCTAATGTAGAGGACGAAAACAGCGTTATTAGCACCGACATGTTGTCTAATGAATATGACATGTATTCAGGGATGAAATACACAAGAAAGGGTAAAAAAACTCACATCTTTTAGGAGAGGCGACTCCGTCTAGCAATCTGTTTATACACACACCCGGAAGACCGAAGGACCCTTACATACACGTCATCTATTTGGTTCTACTTTTAACACATTTCTGTGTTTGTTTAGTCTTTTCGGGAGTATCTCAGTATGATTTTCAAAACGAGGAACATTTTCAATAAAATCCGTGTGTTATTATAAAAAATTGAAGGTATTATTTGTGCTATTTTCAGTCAGGCATTCATACCAAACACCTAACGTTTACCGTAAATGACAACAAAAAGGCGCACACATCCAGGAGGCGCACTGACAGTTCCTTGGGAGCGTGTTCTAATGGAGATGGATACATGGCACCTCTCTCAGGTAAACCTAAAGTGACACTTTTTTATCTTTTCCTAAATGAAGAGATGCTTAAATATTTTACACGGTGTGCATTCCTACAAACTGCATGTACTGCCTGTACACTGACGTGTGAAAATCTGCTTGCAGAGATTTGAAACTTAATGGAGACAGGCCAACTACACAAGGATTTGCAGGCCTGCAGGGCAATCTTGTATTAGGAGAAACTTCAAAGATTTAGTCCAAAGTATAGTGGAGCACACGGATTTAAGGCAACAAACTTTATTAGAGGACTAGTGCGTCTTCATCAGAGTCAAACAGTACAGAGACTCACAATCTCTTAAAGGGGACATATTATAAAAAAGTGAGATTTTCATGTTTTTTTTTATTATAAAGCAAGCTTAAGTCCTATATAAATACTGTGAAAGTATCGATACACTCAATCCACAGGGAAATACACACAGCCCGTATTCAGAAACTGCATTTGAAACAACCTGTCAGGATTTATGTCCATTTGTGATGTCACAAATATACAATATTTAGACCCTTTACGCAGTTTTAAACGTAAACATTCTAAATGTGTCCCAGTTTATTACTGGTTGCAGTGTATGTGAATGTCATCAACTGACAGGAAGTACACATGGACCCAAGCTGTTGCCTAACAACGCAATCCTGTTGCAATTCTGTTGCAATTCCGTCAAAATGCGCTAAAACGGAGCGTTTAAGACAGAGGGTAAATCAGGCATATTCAGGCCAACAGTATGAGGAAAATAACGTTGTTTTTTTAACATTACAGCATGTAAACATGTTCTAGTAGAAACACAAAATACAAGTATGAACCTGAAAATGAGCATAATATGGGACCTTTAAATAACCTCCCCTAACTGGGAACTAATTCAGCACAGGCTGGAAAAATATGGAGGGGACAATACACTGCATGTAGGCAGGGTTCACAGTTATGCGAAAGTTCAGAGAAAATGAAAAGTAAATATATAATAAGCTATTTATGACATTACATCAGTAACCACGTCCATTCAAATGTATCAACAAATATTAGTAAGAATAATCAAGATTTAATAAGATTCAATGATTTATTACCATGTCATGAAACTGATTGAATTTTTCTTGGTCTGTGGGTAGCTAAAAAAATACAACAAATACACATCAACAATACAATACAAATGCACATCAGCATAGACATATCAAACATACTCTAGGAAGATAAATAAAATAAACATGAAAGCATAAACATGACAATATTCTTACAGAGTAAATTAAAACACAAGTGTCTGGTGCATTAAGACACCCACTAGGGGACACAGTTTAAGTTATAATAGTAATAAATACGTTAATAAATGTGCCCTCTCTCCCGGTTTATGATAAGAATTCCGTATTAGGGGAGTGTTATTTAAGATATTTAGATATTACATTGTTTTGATACAAGTATTTATTATTCTTATATTACTATATATACTTATATTTTTGATACATTTAAATGGACACGGTTACTGATGTAATGTCATAAATGACTATTTATATATACTTTGCTCTTTTTATTGTTATATAATTGTGAACCCTGTCTACATGCAGCTTATTGTCCCTAAGAGAATGTGAGGCTTTGTGCTGTTTGACTCTGATGAAGACGCACTTGACGTTAATCCTCTAAAAATGTTTGTTGTCTTAAATCTGTGTGCTCCAGTATACTTTGACCAAATCTCTGAACTCTCTCCCGATATAATGTGAATGTGTGTGACAAAATGATGCAGTTGCTGCATGATAATGTAACTGAACGGGCATATTATTTCTCAAAGTTTTCCAAAATATAGTAGTGTATTCATGTGCAGGGTGTAGATTTTTTTTCACAGCTTTGTAGGCTAAATGAAAGAAGTTAGGAACTTTTTTCAGAGTGTACATTTTGATATCGTTTTTATTGCAGGTTTGGTTTTCTGAGTCTATACAGTAATTTATGTATGCATTGCTGTCTGGCAACCAGATGTCAGTCCTGGATGTCTGACCCTGCAAGAAGCACAAGAATGCACCTGGACTTTTAAATCAGTCTGCGCTTTCAGCTGCATAACAATAATGTAACTTTGACTAAAATGTCAATCATCGTGTTTAGGTTACTAAGTTGGTATGGCAGGCTATACATGAACAGGATTTGCAGCAAATTAGTTAAAAGACAAAAACATTGTCTTTTACGATTATTTCATACAGAAATTAATGCAGCATAATACAAACGTATGTCATGTTTATGGTTATTCGGACAGCGTGTGTAACAAGGCAAACAAGAATTTAGAGCCAAGTGTTTGAACCTGGTTAACACTGAACTAATCACACTCAAAAATGTGTGCCAAATGATTTAATTATGGCTGGATTGTCGGGCCAGAGTGGCAGCATTTCTAAGCGGTGTCATTTTCAGAGGCACCATTTTCATCAAAGTGTGAAAATCCTGAGTGTCACTCAGTAGCCACATCAAGCTGTTCGCCGCTCTCATCAATCCAAACAGAAAGCAGGAAGCAGACGTGTTCAGTGATATTCTGGCTTTGAATGATTACACAGCTGAATAGTGATGGATGGGCCTGCAGACTGTACAGATATCTCTTCAAGTCTGATTGTGCTGGTCCAATCAGAATGAAATTCTCCTGGGGAGGTTATTAGCTAAAGTATCATCAATTATCAGAATCATCACAATCACAATCAGTTTCTGCAAACCACGGATACGTTGAATGCCGATGTTTCGGAACCAAAATTATGTTTCATATCAGCCTTGTATAACGCTTGCAGAAACGCAATGCCACGTGGTTAACGTTGTGAAATGATTGGTTAGGCTTAGGCAACAAAACTACTTGGTTAAGGTTGGAAAAAAGGTCATGGTTTGTGTTTAAATAATAATGTAACAATGTAACGTAACAACCGTAACAACGCAACAAAACCACTATAGATAGGTTTAGGAAAGAAATACATGGTTGTGATTAAAACTACTACAGTACCGAAGGTACCATACGATGCCGGTAATGTTCATTGGTTGTGATGTGACAGTAAGGAAAATGTTCCCACCGGTTAATACACTTGTGACAACACCGGTGTTACCGATTACACCGGACATTTTACAAGAAAAAATGACGGTCAACATGTGCAGAGCGCTGACTCTGATCTGTACCGTCGGGTGGCGGTGTGTCTGGCCTCTCGGGTAGCGGTTTTGCTGCGGGGCTCCGCTGCGGGGGTCTACCGCTGCTCCGTGCACACCGGCTGTGACGGCTCCATCCGCCTCGCGGCGATTACCTCATTAACATTATGGTTCCCTTATAGCATTGGGATTAAACGTGAAATATTGCCAAATAGGTGCGTTTGCTTTTCGCTTCGACAATAAATCCTCTGCCTCCTGCTCCTGCTACTCTGAGCTGAAGGACCAGATGCATTCACGGTCAGTATGTAGTGTCCGTCGTCTGACTATCGATTGATAACATGCCGCTGATACGCCAAAATGAACAAAATGGGTCAATTCTTTTTATTTATTACTTAAAGGCTACATGCCTCTGTTTTTTTGTAATGTTCAAATGTTTTTAATAAAAGAGTACGTGTTGAATTGAATGGGATTTATTGTTGTTGTTTTTTTTTACCGTGGTATCGAGAATCGTGGAAATTCACTGCAATTGATATCGACTAATAGATTTCTGGTATCATGACATCCCTAGAACACGGATGAAAGCCTTGTGTTTGTTGGACACATAAACCTCCCCTCCCGCCCGCCCGGTGTGTGTCGTTTCGCAATTTAAACTATATCACTTGCTCTAACCAAATGCAAAAATGTTGACATTCAATATATCCCTGGTTTGCAGAAACGTCCAATACCAAAATTTTTTATGGGTGACTGACCTGGGCAAATATGTGTGTGATGTCCACTTTTCTGCTCTGACTCATATGGAATGAGTATTTAAGAAACACATACTGTATATGTGTATTATTGCTGAACTATTTGGTTTAAGGAGAGGATGGCGAGGACCCCGGACAAGAGACTGAATGAACATCAGAAACAGAAAACCTCAACCGTCTGTGAAGAACAAAATCGACCACAGCATCGACGGAGAGGAGGTCAAAGGTCATCGAACGGAACGGCCAGAGAAGGATCAAGGAAGCTGCTGTGAGATCGTGAGATGCACTTGAAACCTCTGAAAGCTAGTAAGTGGGCTGTTTAGCTTTGATTCATATTATGAAATTTGATAATTACATCTCAAAAACATATGGCAAATCACACATACATATTTAAATGTAGAATACAAGTCCATGTTGCAGAGATACTACCCATGTGAGTTCAACTCTGTGCCACCAACAGAGAGAGAGAGAGACAGTGAGGATGATGCAGTGTAGGCAGTGGAATGACAGCCGGTTAAAGAGAATTGGAGCAGACTTATTATGATGACTCAGAGTTACAGTGCAGACACCTCTGGGATTTCAGTGGTGGGTCTTCCCCAGAAAGAAGAACAAATGCAGAGGAAGATGTGGCGCTGGAAAAAGAACAAAGGGAGACATCTTTTACGGTAGCATATGAAAAAAGGGACGAGGAGGGCTGTGGCATAATGAGAAAATATATCTTGTAGAATCTTGTTTGCAAGTAAATTATTTTTATAGACAACATTTAGGTCTAGACATTGAATATAAAGCAGACAAGATCCTTTACAATTGGCATGAAAATAGTGACTTAATTCAGCATATTCAGGACAAAGTAGGACATTTTAATGAAGCAGTCAGATTGAAGTTTCTCGCCTGATCTTATTCTCGTTGATCATAGAGAGAGGATTACATAATCAGGGGGAGGTTTTGCTTTTTCAGACTGTCTGAATCCGTCATTGTGGTAAAGAAGAAATATTTGCTTTGAAGCAGAAAGGCTAGACAAAAAAATATGACAGTTGTCCATCATCCTCTTTGAGGAGTCCGTTCAAAATGCAAAATACACTGACTGCATTCAGTGCATTGAGCAGCTTCCACTGAAAGAGCTTATTAACATACCAAAAGCAGGTCTCGTGGGTGGAGAGAGAAAAATTACAATTACCTGCAGAAGTATAATCAATGCTAATACTGCTGCGAGTGTGCACACACGCACACAACAAACAGGCATGCACAGATGCAGCAGGTGTGTAGTACATGCATAATACATGTGCTTGTGTTTGCATACAACAGACATCTTTTTACTGTCGGAAAGGTCACGGATGATGAACCATGTGTATTATTTCTCACTGGATCAACAGAAATATTGACATAATCTCACCCTCAGGGAAAGAATGCAGGCGTCATGGTGACCCAGTGAGAAAAAACAAAGCATCATTGGTAAGTAAAATGAACTACTGTTGGAGAAGTCTTTGACTTACAAACACATATCACTCTCTATTTATATGTAGGACATTCTGTTGCTACAAATACTCTGCAACACCCCCTCAGTAATCCCTCTGAGTTCCAGTTTGTTAGATTTTTGTGTGCCACTTTTTGATTGAGCGGTTTTCTGTTTCTTGGCCACACAATATCAGCCAGCATTGCTCATGTAGATAGCTTTTAAAGCTGTGCAGTTGACCTGAGAGATATATATTCAAGATACAATGTAGATATCTGTAAGCCTAAACTTTTATTTCCTGTCATTCATTTCCTGACCTCACCTCTTTCCCCACCGACGACGTCAGGCTCGATAAGCCGCATGTTGCCGGCTTGTATTGGTTAATAATAGACATTTTGGTTCCTCGATTTCCCTTCAGCTAAAATATAGCCCCAGCAAAGTCTGCTGCTCCAGACAAAGAGGTGGTTCATAATTAAGGCATTAATAATAAGGAGCCCCTAACCTCTTAGCAGCCTGCTATTTTTAATAGCAGGGAGTTAAGATTGGATTTAAAGCCCGGGCTTAGCTTATCAAGAAGTACCTGCAACGCTGGAGGGTATCAGGAGGGCAAACCATTTCTCAGTTTGATCAAAGAGAATCAGTAACCAAATTTCTAAAAATAGTATACTGTATATAGGATGAAAATCAAGTATGAGAATTAACTGAACGCTATAAAGCAGTCTCCATCATTGCTTCTTTCTCCTGGCTTGCATAATGGCCCTTAGCATTTACATCCCATACTGTATTACCTACAATCTGCACATACTCAAACTCACTCTGTGTTATTCGAATATTTGGTTATCAGTATAAAACAGGGTGAACCCTTACTATTGCTTATTATTTATTTGTCTTGTATTAGGAAATCTGCAATTGCACGCTGTGTGTTTGTGTATGTGAGAGAGAGAGTCGCTGGCGGCAGTATCTTTTTATTCTAGCAGTGGGGGTACAGCAATATTACGTAAGTTCATTGGTTTTGTTCATAGCAACAACATGATTGCTCAATTGCACTGAATCCAACATAATAATATACTCTCAGTGTTATGCTGTTACAGGGAAATTAATGTGCAGCAAACTATGTGCCTCATCCACCAATATATTCACAAGTTTTTTCTTAAATTGGTTCTTGAGAAAGGTCCAAAGAAAGGTCTACGACAGATTTATGACATGTTCTAAAAGAGGACCTATTATGCTTATTTTCAGGTTCATATTTGTATTTTGGGTTTCTACTAGAACATATTTACTTGCTTTAATGTTCAAAAGCACTTTATTTTTCTCATACCAGCTGTGCTGCAGCACCTCTTTCACCCTCTGTCTGAAACGCTCTGCTCTGATTGGTCAGCTGACCCAGCTCTGTTTTTTTATTGGTGAACCAAACCAAACTCTTTGGACTTCGCTCTGCTCTAACTAGCTTTGTTTGAAGGTGTGCCAAACCATCGGCAGGTATTATGCAAATGTATTACTTGGTGACATCACCATGTTACAGAAGAAAAGGCGGGACTTCAAGCAAGGTGTTTCAGGCAGTTCAGGAGCAGTGTTTCTGTGGGGGACAGTAGCTCACTTTGGCGTGGACTTTGGGCTTTGTAACTTTGCAGACCTTTTACATGCACAGAAAACTATATAACACACTAAAGGAACAAAAGCATAATAGGTCCCCTTTAAACCACATAGCTGTTTGTACCTGTGTTCTTATAAGGATGAATCCCATTGTTCTTGTAAAGTGAATGCCAGTTGATCCTAATTAGCCATAGAAAGGTGCCGTGTGCACACACAGAAATTGAAAAGAAAAGTTGAGAGAATTAAGTCAAGATGCCCAAATAAACGTTTAAAGACCAGACTCAGAACGTAAAAAAAAACCAACATAACAAACTTCAATAGTTCTGAAGTGGATGTACTTCTGCATGAAGTGAAGGGCAAACAGGCTGTCATATTTAGTAATGTCAGTAGTGAATGTAAGATAACACAAAAAAGATGCTTTGGATGCTGTTGAAGTGTTATTGTAGAGTTTATCTATTTAAAAAAAAAAGACCATAATGCATGGAAAATAATGAAAAATGTATTATTATTTATTTAAATATATAATAAATGATAAAATATAATTGTAATTTAAATCCTATATTATAGAACTGTACAATTGAAGAAAATGCAATAACTAGTTATTTAGCACAGAAATGTCAGCACTCAAATGTGCGTAAGTCTTGAGAATGCGTAAATTCTGTTCTTATGTAAGACCAAATAATAATGAGGAAAAACTGCGTAAGTGGGTTTAAAGAAGAAATTCTTCTCAAGAATGGTTGGTGAATAAGGCCAATGTGATTAAAAATGTCACTAAATTATGCTTAATGTTATTGAAGACACGGATCCAGTACAGTAGATATTATTCATAAATCTGACACTATTCTCCTCTCTGTTCCTCAAGCTCACTCGGTCTGTGAGGTTTAACTGACAACTCTTTAAAATCTCTCCACAAATAATTTTTCATAGTGACAAAAATGTAACATGTTTTCCACGGATGTCAGTTTCTGTCAATGAAAAACTCACAGTACAACTGAACGACTTTAGCACATAGGCTTAAATAACCATGTCTAATAGAGATTTTTCTTCTCATAGTTGTCATAACGCCAGTGTTACATTTTTATGCATTTGTATTATCTGGTTGATTTAACACTCAAAACATCTAATCCTCTAAAGCTGTCATGTAGACACCACTTTCACTTGTTGTGCCGCTGAGTCTCTACATCAAGTTCTGTGTTCAGCTCAGTCTGTTTGAGGAATGAGTGACTTGTTTGCATAGTGGAGAATCTGAAACTGTCAAAACTGAAAATTGGCAACAAATTCTTGGTTGTGTGTTTTTATTCTTTGATCAGATATTGTTTGTTTTGATGGAGGAATACAACCAATCAGAGCCGAGCTGGAGTTTGCCGTTTCTGAGCAGCTGTCAATCACTCGCGAACTCCGATAAAACGGTCAAACTACGCAGTGCTTTACTGTAATGCCTATTTCTCACCTCAAATGTTTTCAGAATCATCTTGTAGTGTCCTGTTTATCTGTAAAATGAGAAAGTGTGTGACCTTGCAGCCATGCTGAGATCAGTTGAGGAACTACTAAGCACCGCCCACCAGCCGGAGCACAGCCAATAGGAACGCTCAATAGGAAAGCTCTCTCTGAAATGACCTGTGATTGGCTAAAGTCTCCCGTCACGGGCTAGTTTTTCGCAAGCCTGAAAACAGAGCCATGAGGAGCTGCAGAAGTCTAGTTTTCTCTCAGAACACTTGAATTACAATATGCTGAAAGGTTATTATGGAATTTTTGCTCAATGATGCCCAAAATATATTGGTCCTCCTTAATTTAATATCAAACATGATGATGAATAATTATCTGTGTTGCAAAGAGACCTCAGGAGACAATCCCCCGTGTGTCACTCTTCTAATGTTTACTCATTTTACATAATCCCAAGCATACTGAGCTGTAATTAAATCTAAGCTGGGGAATAAATTGCCTGGGCTGTGTCGACACAGAGAGGGCACGATAAGCAAAATGTGACACGGTTACATGGCATGTTGTTTGTATACAGTGAATAAGTCCCTGATAGACCACATTGCTCCAAAGTCTGATGAATTTATTTAACCTTCCTGTTGCTAATGCATTCCCCAAATGCTCCTCAGTAGACAAGTCATCATCCTGGTAGCACACTGAGCTCAAATAAAATGAATCACAGATGCAAGAGGCCAAATATATATTATACAGCGTATCATTAAAACACACACACACAGTTACCACAGTCTAATGATGCATGACAGAATAATTTAGTTAGGTGAATGCACTGTGAGTTTAGGAAATGAAAACCAGCAGGGGAAATAGAATGTTTTTATTTATTTCATATTTTCGTTCAAACACCATTTTACATCAGTAATGTACTCTAATGTACGCCCTCGATGGCTGACGATTTTTCTCTGTAAAGAAGTTACATTTATCTACCAGCATGACCCCGACTCCTCACGCACGGCGCGTATTTATAATCTGCAGTCAACTGCATATCATTTCTACCGACAGGACTGGCGCTCAGGTAGCAGGCGAGTAAAAGAGGTTGTCAACGTGATGTCAAGACAAAACACATTAAAGGGCAACACCCGAGAGCAGAGAAGCATCCATTTAATTACATGCTTCATTCAGAAAGGATGGGATGTTGCTAAGTAGATCTCCCGACCGGTTTGGAAAAGATGCATGAATAGCCAGAAGTGAGGAGAAGATTGATGAAGGACAATGTGATGCTTATGCAGCGTAAACTGAAGAGAAGTGTTAGGAGAGAAGAAAACAGAAGACGGCAGTCAGACATCAAGAAGGGTGGTGAAAATGTGGAGAGGTTGTGGTGTTTGTGAATGTGTGTGTGTGTGTTCAGCCTCATTTTTTGAAAAAAGGGTGTTGATGCTGTATGAAAATTGTACAGAAATATCCTTAAACCTGCATTGGGCAGAAAGTTTTTGGCATCATTGGGCGAAAATTCAATAATAACCTTTCAGCATATTGTAATTCAAGTGTTCTGAGAGAAGACTTCTTCTAAACCTCCTCATGGCTCTGTTTTTAGGCTTTAAAAAATGGCCAATCACAGGTCATTTGCAGGTCTGATCAAATATGAATCAATATTCTGTTACTGTAATGCCTACTTCTCTCCTCAAATGTTTCTGAAAGATGTAAAGCTGTAAAATTAGAAAGTTTGCTCCGGCTGGTGGGCGGTGTTTGGTATTTCCTCAACTGATCTCAACATGGCTGCCAGGTCACAACTTTTTCATTTTACAGCTAAACAGTACACTACAAGATGTTTCTGAAAACACTTGAGGCGAGAAATAGGCATTACAGTAACAGAATATTGATTCATATTTAATCAGCGCTGCCTAGTTTGATTGTTTGATCGGAGTTTGCCAGTGATTGACAGCTGCTCAGAGACGGCAGGCTCCAGATCAGCTCTGATTGGTTGTTTTCCTCAGACAGCCATCAGGAGCACCGGAGGACACAGAGGCACATGATTTTTTTTTCAGATTACCTGTCTCATGCACTACAGTCAGGATATAATGACAATAAATAACTTTTTATAATCATATTTACTCCAATTCTACCCACTGCAGCTTAAATCATATAACACAAGTTACATAAACATTGTGTGTTTGCAATGTACAAAGTATGAATCCTATATGGAAAGTTTTGCTTCTTTTTCACTTGCTTTATCCCACCCCATCATCGCCTCTCAAGCTCCCCTCCTCCTTTTCTCACCCTTTTCGTCAAGTGTCTTTTTAAAAGTTTCCTCGCTGACGTGCTGCCACGGCTCTCCAGATTTAGCACCACACTTCTCTCCTGTCTCTCCTCATCTTCACAAGTCTGCATCCAATTTGTCATTTACCATCTTTCTGTCACCCTTGTCCTTACTCAAAGATTGGAATCGAATGTGCTGCTGACAGTTGAAGCAGCCTCCCATTGCAGTCGAGCTTAATAGCATTAAGGTGGCTTTACCTGTGTGTTTCCTTCGCTTCAAATTCTCCTAGGTTAACCGAAAGCACCAACAATTACAGAATCCATACAAACTAGACCATTATATGAGGTGGATAGCTCTCAAGAGGTTTTGAGAAGCAGTGGCAACTCATGAAATTGATCATTATTATTACCAACCTTTTAAACTATAAACTCTTCCAGTATTTTGTGTATGTGCCTACTGCTCATTGTTATTCCCCCAAAAGTGCATAGAATAGATAATATGTATTTGTGTAAGTGTGAGCATGAGCAGTGCATCTATTTGTGTCTCAGCTGCCTACACTACAGAAGATGAGGCCCTAAAGCACTAATAAGAGCGCCTACGATTACCTTCTTCTGTCACTCACACTCTTCCAAACATAGCCCACTATATTTAGACAAGGAAAATCAGTGTTTCTGCCAGAAAACAGTGTACCACAATCAATGCATGATTGGCATCTCTAACAAGGTAAGTAGGTATTTTGAAGCCAAAGCTGTAAAATGTTTTCAGTTTATTCACTGGATTTTGAAAAGCCGCCCGTAATCCTTAAGGGTTGCAGAATTCCGCCTACGCAGACGATCATTCAATTTACTTCAAATAAAGAAAATCAATAGGAACTGCAACCAGTGCTTTTGTTCTTACCTGACTCATCAGATTCATTTGAGAGTGGATAGTCTTTGTGAAATCAATACTAACCTGCTTAGCGGGTATCATTTGTTATGCTGCAAGGAGCTTTTTTTCCCTCCAAGTTTTGTGTTTAAGACGGCTCTGTCTAATCAGTGCAAACTAAGTTCTGCATTTTTTTAGTGGCCACAGTCTAAACCTGCCAAATATGCTCTAAAAAGTAACTTTTAATTAAACAACTGCTTTTATAAGTGAAAGAAAAGGGCACTCTCCTCTGCAGGATGTCAGTGACATTTAAAAATTTAAATAGATTGATTGCCAACATATCTTCCTTTAATAAATCTCTCTTTTTCAATTTGCCAGGACATTTCAGTCTTCCAGCCACAATGATTTTGTTGAAGCATTTGCTTGATAAATAGAGCATTACTGTGCATTACAGCTGTGAAAAAAATCTGTAGGTTTTGAATGAAAGTTCAGTGTTCAGACCATAGACTGTAGGCCTATATATAGATGGATGACTTCCACTTCCTCCCACTGTACAAAAGTGAAGCCAAAATATCCCGTATATAGGAGGTGCCATCTTCACATTTTGACGTCATTTGGAGCCAGTCTGCGAGGTCCAGAAACAATCTTTGGGAAAAATGTATTTGACGTGTACTTTGACTTTTTAGTTTGGCCCATGTCCCATCAGCTAACATGGAGGAGGCGGGATTTATGACCTATACTGCAGCCAGCCACAAGGGGGCAATCAAGATGTTTTGGCTTCACTTTCGGGGAGCTGTCATGTCGTCCATCTTTATATTTAGTCTATGGTTCAGAGTCCATCAGCAAAAGGCTGGTAATCATCCCAAAACAAAACATAAAAGAAAACCACAAAAACAACCAAACAAGCAAACAAAAATAGTAAATATCTGTATGGATTATTATTCTGAGATAGCAAAGACATAGGATTTACATGCCTAAAACATTGTGGCCATTTAAACTCTTTGGTGAACTGCATATTTGGTTTGTTTACTTCAAGAAAACAGATTGACTTGATGAAATTGCAGCTCGTATACCTTTAATGTATAATATTATGCAAGCTCATGCAAAGTTACGCATGAAGGGCTGGGAACTTAACATTTGATGAGAAACTTAATGGTCTTTGTGGGGAATAGGTTTGTTGGAGCAGAAAAGAAAAAGATAAAAAATACAACAACACTGAAAACAATACAATAAGGTTTACAGTGTCATTTAGTATGAAATCCCTATTGGTTTCAGAGATATCTCACAGTTGACACATTTCTATGATAACACATGTATGCAGTACAGAGAGCTGCAAATTTAGAAGATATGTATAAGCAGGATGTGGTTATTACAAAGTAAGCATGCAAAATAGTTTATTCTCATCTTTAATCTACATGTATCAGCTCACGGGGCCTACAGAGAAATGCTGTACGGGGGTGTCTTCTCATTGTCGGATGGATTCTTAGTCCAGTTTTTGTGGTGATGGACTGGTGACGACATCTTATGGCTAAGTATCTGTGTTTAGCTCTAATCTGTCTGGCACTAACGTCTCTCCATCCTCAGCCATGTAACCACTAGCCAGTCATTGCAGATGGCCAATGTCCTGTCTCACACACTCCAAATATCTCTCTCTTACACACACACACACATGCTCACAACCATATAGGCACATGCTTTTCTACCACTCATTAGCTTGGGAAATCATTTCCATGTCGCCGTCATGCTCGTAATTAATTTCCTGGATGTCATTCTGTTGAGTCCGCCTGTTACTCTCTGGCCGCAGGCTTTTTTTGTTTTCAGTATGTGCTCTGATGCCATGTGGTTGAGTAAGATGTTTCTGCACTAATGCAACCAAAGCAATTTACTGCACATTTATCATATTTGACGTGAAGTTAATATGGTTCTTGTCGGACAACATGCACCAAATTGTCAGAGGGGGCCAGGGGACTTGTCAGAGCCTGTCATCGAACGTAATTCTTGACAGGTAACATGTGGCAGAGCTGCAGATTTCAGGTGAGGAAGAGGCTTGAACTTGAGCTGTGTCAGAGATGCTGTAGATGGATGCAGCCCAGGGAGGAGGGGAACTCTTTATGTCTTGTCTTCCAACAGGTTATTTGCTTGTTATCAGCATCGTGAATGACAGTTCAGGTGTTGCCGTGGTGAATTTTGATTCAACAGACGCAATTAGAAACATGTGAAGGCAGAGCTCCTCTGTTCCAGCTACTGTAGAGAGGATGAAACAGAGATGAAAGGCAGGGTCAAGCAGCACAGCAGTGCAGAGCGCACATCAAAAACATTGTGGTGCAAATTGTTGCTAAAAATTACACAAAGCACCTGAAGTGCATCAAACTATTAACTGTTCCATGGCTGTATACCTCACTGTTGGACAAATGAAAAGCTGTTTATATTTATAGCAGCTAGCTGACACTCGTTTCCAGCATAGACTGTGTATAAAAATTGGATGTAGTCACCGTGACATCATCCATTTTTTTGTGGACTGCCGTTTTGAAGCCTCGAATTTGGCATTTTGGCTGTCGTCATCTTGTTATTTTGCAACCAGAAGTGACATGAGAGGGTGGAGCTAAGTACAGCCAAACCTTGAAAAGGACATGTTTAGGCAACCAAAATTACAATTAACTTTCATGAGCTGAAAACACACTGTGAAAGGGTTAAAGTTAAGTTATAAGACAAAAACACAGACAACTCCCAGACCGGAAAACGCCGTGGTAGCGACCTGTCAATCACAAGGTAGCCACGCCTAAAAGCATCCCCTGCTTTATGGTCTATTAGACTCTAAATGGAACCATGATTTACTAAATGAACATCATGCAGTATTGAAGAAGACTTAAAACTAGCGATTGATGCCATAAACTCATGTTTAAAATGTTTACTGAGGTAATAAATCAAGTGAGAAGTAGGCTCATGCTGCTGTACACTGCAAATTTCCCCACTTTGGGACTAATAAAGGAATATCTTATCTTATCTTAATTCATAAACTTGTATACAATCAGAACAGAGGAGTCACCCCCTGCTGGCTATTAGAAAGAATGCAAGTTAAAGGCACTTCCACTTCGGCTTCACTTTTCAGAACCGGAGGTTGCTGCCTGGTTTTCAGAGGTATCTCATTGGCCCTGTTCAGACCTGGTATTAACATGCGTCCTCAGTGATCGGATCACAAATGGACAGCTTTAAGTAAGTCTGTTCATACCTGGCATTAGAATGCGTCTCCACATGCTTCTTCAGTGGCCACTTGTGATCCGATCTCACTTCCCCGCTCCATATGCAAATAAACATGCAGTAATCACATGGCTAATACAGCAGCCGTTGTGACGTAATATTAGATGAATGTCAGTAGTAATATCCTTCATATTGTGAAATGTTATTGTACCGGCAGTCCCCGGGGACATCCGCGCCACCGGCACTGCTGCTTTTGCCAGACAACAGTGGGGCACATTGCTCCAGAGAGCCGGGGAGGACAGAGAACAGACGGGCGGGTGGTCGGGTGTCAGCTCCGTGCAAAGCAGCGAAAAAAAAACACAAATACATCTCTGACGGTATGATAATAATGCACTTCCCGTGCCTAGTCTGTAGATATGTAGCCTATAAACAAGATATATTTTAACAAAATACAGTTGTACCGACAGGATACAGTAGAGCACAGAGGCTGTTTCCATGCTGACAGGCGGCCGTATCTGCCTGTTTATTCACCTGAGGGGCGCTGTGATCCTGCGAATCCCAGCTGGACATCAGATGAGTAGGCGGTCCTTAATGTGGCCCAGGACGCATTCGCGTACACACTGCTAAAATAATGTGGTCATATGTGGCCCAGACCAACTCTGAATGTGGTCTGAAAGATCCAATCTCAATGCGTCCTCAATGCGTCTTGAGTGTGTTCCCACCTGTACTTAAAGCCGTCCACTTGTGATCGGATCACTGAGGACGCATGTTAATACCAGGTCTGAACAGGGCCAATGAGTGCAACTGCAATCGCAGTAGTTGAAAATAATATAAGAAATATTTTGAAATAGCACAGGGCAATGTGACACTTCAAAATGAGGTTCGATAAGATGTACAATGTCTGAGGAATGAGTAAAGAACAAATCAGAAACATGTTTATTAGCAATGAGCTGTCGGCTTGTTGCCTATATATTCATTTAATTAGCAGTTAGTTTCTGACTTGTTCCTTACTCGTTATATGAAACTATTCAGGATTTGGGGCCCTTGTTGTAAAGTGTAACCCAGGATTTCATTGTCAGAGGGAACAGAGAAGGAGGATTTGGGAGTTGTAGATGTGATTCAGTGGAAGCGGAGGATGTTGCATCGAGATGAGTTTTTCTGTGTACAACAGAAGATGAAGGTCAGCCTTACTGTCCTGACAGTGGTACAGTAGGACGACAGGAGCAAAGCACTGATGTAACTGCTGTGCAAGCTTTCAGCTGTCTTGTATACCATTGGAGAAAGGGATTTTAAGTTAGCAATTCAACATTACACAATATAGCAGACACCTGCTTTAATTATTTCAGTGTAGTTCCACGTAACCTCAAGGGGATGTGTGTATATTTTTAATGAGACACAGGAAATATGTCTCTACATTAGCTGCTTACTCTATTTTAAGTGCATTTCCAACGGTAGCAGTTTGATTAGTTACAGCTCTTGTTTATTTTATCCACCTAAAAACTTACTGAAGAAGGGTTCTAGTTGAAATGTCGTTCGTTCCGCAGAACAACATTCCCCAATACTGATCCTCTAAACCACAGTTCGTCTTAATTAATGCCTCTAGTTCAGCTTGTCTGCATAATTGCCGATAAGTAAACCGCTTTAACATCAATCAGTTTTCATGCTTTGCTCTTGTTTGTGCATACCGAGGCGTGATCTAATGCAGGGAAAGAATGATAAGATACTTATGCTAAAACTTAGTAGGAGGGAGAGGTGATGATGGAGAGAATGGAAAGCAGTTAATGTTGTGAAGCTGGTGGAGATCAGCCTGCTGTTTTCTGGCACCAGGGTGTCAGCACAGAGTGTACCAATGGCCTCCTTCAGCAATCACAGGCTTAATGGATGACTGGCCTGGGAAACTGAATTGAAGTGTTGGAGGTCTGACTCAGGATGTGCCTGTCTCACACACACACACTGGCACACGGAGGGGTATAGTGGGATTTCAAACAGCTTTGGTCCCCTAAAGGACAACTTGATCTTTCAGAAGACAATTGAGCATTAGTTTTTGCACAGCACATGGTGGATGGCAGCATTTTGCAAATCCAAAAGTGACGTGGGTCATTAGGGGCCTACTACGTTGTGAAAGTGAAACTTAAAAGCAAACAGAATGAAAGGTCACTTTTTGAACACAAACAAAAAGGTTTTTTTAGGTTAAGGAAACATAACTACAACTTCTTTGGGTTTAGGCAATAAAACTACAACTTCTTTAGGTATAGGCAAAAAACAGTTAGGCTTAGGCAATACAACTACAACTTCTTTAGGTTTAGGCAACAAAGCTACAACATCTTTAGGTATAGGCAAAACACTTAGTTAAGGTTAGGGAAAAGCATCGTGTTTTAGGTTAAAATAACTACAAACACAAAGACAACTACACATTTTTGGTTTCCCACGGTATGCAAAATCTGGTCTCCTGGGTGAAAACCCTGTGTTTTGTCTCCCATCCATCGTCCCTGACCTCATTGTACCCAACCTCCACCCTTTATGGAGTTTCACACTGTCTATACTACAGTACCTGACTTCCTCTTTTGCTCCTGTCATAATTACTGTGGTTGCTAGAGGTCGCTGTCATGTTCTTTTATATCTTCTTTCGGTGATCTACTGTGAATAGATGATAAAACCTACTAGTGGGTGTAGTAGGCCCCTACTGACCCACATCTATGGGGCTTATAGCAAATGATAATGCCTATTTAACAGCCTGACAACAGTCTAATTGGTGGCAAAATCTTACCAGCTCTGGTGTTGATGTTGATGTTAGGCAATTTAACTTGGATATAAATACAGCTTCAAGCAAGACATAAAAAAATTATCTACTCATTCTGACTAGATGTGGCTGTATGAATGAATGTCAACTGTATCCACTATGTTGCATATATTGCATGAACTGACAATAGTGAGTGTGCCAGCACCATGTGGGTGTTAGAGACTTATGGCTATTCCTGTAGCAAAGCTGTCACTGCGGCCACCACCGCATCTGTTTGGCTCTAATATAAACAATTTCTTACTCTGAGAACAGAGTAACTGTAAACAAATATGTTAGCCTATCTCCCCCTAAACCAATTTAATTTATGCCATATTAGCTTGTGGTGTTTCTGCTCATCCAGTTTAAGATTATCAGTTTTCTCTTGGGAGTTAGTGGCAGGATCTGGCCCTGTAAATGCATCTTAGTGAAGGAAAATGGGCAATTTGCTGGTCATGATGCAATGTATTCCTCCTCATCCCACCTCTATAATGACAGTGCCAAAATCCCACGCAGTGTTTCTCTCCAATGATGCACAAGAATAGAGAGCGTCTTCCTCCATAACCTTTGCACAATAGCTGCAGTTTTCATTGTGTGAATGCTGATTCAGCACTGTCAAGGTTTGCTCCGCCCAAATAATACTTTCTCTCCAACGAGTTAATACATTTCAACTTCCACATTTGACAGTATTACAGTTTTGCTTTCAGATTTTCTAGCAATATGTTTCAGCTCTTAACTTTTTTGGGTCATGCAGTTCAGCAACTCTGTCAGTTTTACAGTTAGATTTTTCAGGAGTGCAGTATGCATTTCCACTTTAAGATTTATGTATTTCCAGCAATGCTTTGCAATTCATTTCAGCTGTTAGCATTCACACGCATTTTCTGCAGGAAATGCATTTTCTAGTTAATACATAATTCTCCAAACCTCGGCCTTCTGGTCCCCCAAGCTGGCTTATTATAGCAACAAAGTCAATTACAGAAAACTACAGTCAATTATTACAATAATGTGGCCTTAATGATGACAAATCCTTCCCATTTTGCTTTAGTAGTGATATGCACTGCACAGGCTGTGCTAAACTTGTTACAGTAAATCAATATTGGATTAGGTTATTAACTTTATCAAGCGGTAAAGAGAAGAGGTGTTTTATTCTCAATGGGAAACTGTGGTGATCTAATTCCAGCTGTCAGGTCTGGAAGGATGAGTCACAGCTCTGTTTGTAGAGATAAAGGAGCCAACCTTGTGCTTCTGTTGCAGCTATTCACTCACATTATTTGCAAGTTTCCGATTGTTAGGCTAAGTGGCTGCCGTCCTACGCACCTGTCTGTCAAGCTACCTGCCTGTCGACTTGTTGATCGTGAATTTGTCTTCAGCTGCACAGTGGTGGTGTGCGATGCTCGAGGTCACTGCTTGTTTTCTGAACCAACTCGCTTTGTTAATATTCATTTATGCTAATGTTGTCTTTCTAACGCCATTAACTGTTTATTTTAATTCTGCGTGTTTGTCCCCTTTTGCCTGTTTAACATAATTTCTGTCTAAACATTTTGTGAGTCTTCGAAGAGCCACATGCAGCTTCTGTGACAATTTACAAAAGCTTAAGATTCCCGATGCCCTAAAGCCTCCTTGCTTTTGTCAACCATGTTTTGTTCACGTCGTCAGAGTGGCTGAGTTCAGTGTTTCCAATACACAAAAAGCTCTGATGGTGTAAACGTAATGAGCACTCTGATATAATGTGCTTCTATATGCCGTGTGCCTTGAGGGAGGACTAATAACCACTTGAGAGAAACCACACATCAGTGTGTGTGTGTGTGTGTGGTGTGTGTTCATATGGGTGTGGGTAGGTTAATGGATATCGCAACAAATATAGAGAGGCAGGGGTCACTATAGATTGTGAACAAAGCTCATTTACCATCCGTAATCCTTTTTATGGACAGACTCCCTCCACAAGGCTCCATCTCCACAAAGTAATAGGTCATCGTACGGCTGATATGTGTGGTTGCACTAAAGACGGGTCGGACCGGATCGATACCGCAACGGCTGCCATAATCTACCGCAGTGAGCACCCATACCACCGCACTCTATCTACTGTAGGTGGTTGGAGGCAGAGAGAGGCAGACCGACAGAAAGGGAGGGATCACACAGTTAGGACAGTTTAGAGATTAGACGCCAGCCAGCTACTGGCATCATCCGTAGCACACCTGGTAACCATGGAGACAAGTTTCGGCTCATTGTCTGAGGATGAATAATTTGTCCTTATATTCAATAGCCATCCCCAGGAGATGAAAGAGAATAGGGTAGGAAGTGAAAGGTAGTTTTGCAAACTCATCACAATAAGTCAGACAGGAGTTTGTCTGGAGATGTCTGGTAGAATGGACGGATACCATTTGAGAATTTTACCACATAAAGGAAATACACCTGTATTATATACACTGGAGCACACTCTCTGTATTCTGAGGACATGCACATTAATTCAATATTTTGACGACTGGGTAGCATTAAATATTACCCAGATGTTAACAAGTGTCCTGTGAAAAATCATATATATTCTCATCCCACATACATCACCAACATCAGTTTTTATCATGGAAGAGTTTACCGCTCTGTGTAAAGGTCAACTGGAAGAAATCTCTAGAAAGTATACTTTACTCTCAGAGCTGCATGCATTGATATTTTTATGCCTCCGTGCCGGCGACAGCCCATGTTCTACGGAAGCTACTTTTCAACAATAGACTGTAGGTTTGAAGGCAGTGCAGAGGTCCTGTGCTATAAAACCATTTCAGGTCACAACTACTCACCCACTGGAAATTGTTACGCGTCCAGTGAGTCAGCAGTTTGTCAGGGAAATTAAGTAATGTGTTTTGACCATCTAAAGGTGTTGATGATACATAGACTGGGCAGTTCGTAAAGCTCCAGGGTTCCCCATCTTGTCCCTTCATCTCAAAGAGAAGAGCAGTGAATAAATATATCTGGATCACATGATGAAGCACGCCCACCTGATTTCCTCTATAATATCTTCAGAGCTATAAATACTGCATGAAAAATGAAAATGGCATTCGCACAAACACACGCACTTGTGCACAGCCAGCCCATTGCCATTTCCCGACAATCAACAAAATGTATAAAATCCCCCCCCACACACACAAATACACAAGCGCACACAGACACACACACACACACACACCCACATCCCCTTTAATTGTACAGAAAGTGTGACAAAATAGGGACAACAATGTAAAGAAAGATATAAATAATAATGATAATGATGATGATGTTAATAATAATAATAATAATAATAATAATAATAATAACACATATGATATATATATATATAATAAAAGAAATACAATAATAATAGTAAAAATATTAATAAATAGAAAAAAAGAATAAAGAAAAAAACTAAATTAAATAAATGAAGAAAAAAAAGGAAAGAATTTAGATGCACTAATTTCTACGGGTTCAAGTACTGTACATGTGACGGGCTAGGAGCTTTCCCAGTCTGTAATTTGAGTTAGGCTATCATAGTATATAAGAAAAGGAATTTTTCAGCTTTCTGTCTGACGGATTAAAATAGCAATAATCCCAGCAATTGCTGCAGTGATTTTCATACTTTATTCCACTAAAAATCATTACATCCATTATCTACCCTAACTGGACTGAAAAGACGGCGCTGTTCGATGACATCGACATCTGTCCAAAGTGTTTGAATGTAATTTGCATCTCTCAGCAGCACACTCACTCTGCCTATGAGAGGTGACATTTAGAACATGTGTGTGTGTGTGTGTGTCATGATCACAGGCCTATTCAGTCTGCTGAATATTTCCCATTGACATTAATAGTGATAATAGGGTGTCATAACCATTATGCCATAGGCAGCAATTACAGCAGGAAGCAGAAGAAAAGCCACGTTAAGATTTAAGCAGCGTATCCTAGTGAGGTAAATCATCCTCGATGTGGTCAAGCGGTGGTACACAACAAAAGGGAACATTATAGGGTGCTTAGTTTCATTCTTCACCTCGGGGACTTCACAGATAAACGTGATTAATACAGCTCACACCTGAATAATAAACCTGTTCGCTTCAGAAAGAAAATTACAACCTTTCCTCCTTTTTAGATTGATGTTATTTTCCCTTTTGTTAGAATGTTGTTTGCAGAATTCTCCATATTCGGTTATCTACATTAACTCAGCTTTTAAACTGAGCAATAAGTCATGGAGTCCGCCACACATAACATGATGGATTTTCGGGTGCCTGGCATCAGCTCTGAAATGTCACCGGGTAAATATTTATCAGCACAGGACATTTCAAAAACTCTATTCCGTCTGGAGTAAAGCACCAAATAACATCAGTCTTCCATTGAGCTCTGCTGATGTTTAATAAAAAGACTGTTAAAGGTCACCTCACCAATGTGATGCAGCAGTGGGAGCTGATCTTAAGCTGCAGTCGTTTTAACACATTTTTGCTCTTACAATGAATGCATCTGTTCTAGTCAAATATTTACATTATATTACAAATGTATAGTTGCTGTTGGAAATTATACTTGATGCTCCATTTAACTACTTGGCCTTTTGCAATGTTGATATGTATAACGGTACTCTCACATTACAATAGCCCTTTCACTGTCCGCATTTCCTTTTTTTCCCTAACCACTTGTAACTCAATTGTGGATGAAGCAGAAACTTTCAACATATCGAGATGGGCATATGAAAAAAACAAATCCTTTGATATTCACATTTATCAACATAACATGAAATAAATACTGTACACCCATCATCAATGTCTTAACCTTTAATGGATTTCCAACAGTTCAAATATGCTCTTTCATCATTTATCATACACGTGTTAAGCCATTTCCAGAGGAGTGGAAAACAACTTCTTCATCTCATCTGGGCCTTCAAAATGCTGAACTTGAAGTACATTCATTCATTCAACCTTTGTTTAAATCTCGGGGAATTATTGAGGGCATGCAATAAAACACTGTTAAAAATAGTTACATTCAAGAGCGGAGTAGTTTGTAATCATGGATTTAAAATCACCTATAGGTACAATTTTATGTTAAGTTTTAGTGTGTTTTGTAAACGGTTTCAAGTTTTTGCAGCACAAACACCTAAAAGCAGTTTCCCCAAATCTAGTGTTCGCATGCGGGACATCAAGCTTTAGTCGAATAATGACTATCCGACCAATTTAATAAGGTAAAAATACGCCGATAATAAACAATAAGCCACGCTAAAGGATGGCAATGGCGGTCTGTCAGTTGGTGGGTGGGTCTACCACCTCGGTCCAAAAACGATGACATTTTGTACAGGCATTCATGATCCCCAGAGGATGAATCCTAATGACTTTGGCAATCCCCTGATCCCCTTTCATCTAGCGCCACCATCAGGTCAAAACTTAATTTTGTCCAATACTTCAGTTTATGACCAAATCATTCCTATTAGCCTCTGCTGTAGGCACACCAAAGTGTGTAATGGATCTGTCTGTCAGATACAGACCAGAGGATAGCGTGTCAGTGTCACGTTTTGCCTCTCCGAGATGTGAATATTACACACGTGTATGAAGGTGCAGTTCCACCTCCCCTCACACCCGTCATAAACAGTCTTTCTCACTTTTTATTCTACGTCACTAACTCTGAACGTAGCATATTCACACAGATGCATTTACATTGCAGTCAGTACAGACTACATGGCGTGCAAATGACAGGCCTCAAGCAAGAATGGTGTTCTTATTACACACTTTTCCCTTGCACATTATCGTGTCATTTACATGCTTTTACGTGTGACCAGCCTGAAACATGAGCATGTAAACACAGTCATTGTGTGCCTATAAGTACAGCCTCACAGCCACTAGCATGGCTGTAGACTCTTTTTCTTTGTGTGATGTGAGAGGAGACGCACACAGAATTGCTTGTTTAATGAAAGTCAATAGCAATCAATGCTTGCTTGGTAGAAAGTGAAAAATAAAAAATTTAATGAAAACAGTGCACTCTATGTAATTCATTAAGAAAACAGAAATTTGTCCTCACAGAGTTGAGAGAGTTTATTCCTTAACTCCAGAGTGAGTTTATCTTGACAGACCGCAAAGGTTCATTTTCTCTTCTATAGGGAGTAAACCAATTAAATCCAGTGGCAGCTCGACACTTCTCCTGACATCATACTGCATGTACGATCAGATTGGCTCAGCTGAGTGCGCCCTCTCAAAGGGTATTTTCTCACTAGTGCATATATTTAAAATTAGGGATATTTTCGAAAGCAATTACAGCACAGCCATAGGGGATGATGTTAAAGTGTTGTTGCTCAATGCAACTGGAACATATCTTATGAATTTAAATCTTATCTTCTGATTAGAAACTTTAAATTTGTCTATCTATTCATGAGAAATTACGACATAGCAGCACGATGTGATTAACACAAGAGGAGAGATATTTTCGTGGATATCTCACAACTAATCACAACAACAAATCTCACAACAACTAACAAGTACACGAAGACCCAAAAAGTTAATGATCTCTTGCGAAATTTAATGATAACAATGATTTCCTGCTGTTCAGAAGAAATAGGCCCTTGGTGGTGTTGAGTTAAAAGATGCTGCGGTCGGATGGAGAGCAAATCTAATTCGACGCATTATACTTCCTCAGGAGGTTTTTACTGTTCGGGCCAAAAGGGGATGTTTTCCAAATGGTTGGGCTCAAGTTACAAGCAGCCGGTCATCTGTAAAGCCATAATGATGTTAGAAAACACTGGAGGGGAGATCAAGTGTGCCCAGCAAGTAGCTTATACCCTCATTAAGCTTTTTTAAAAAAAAAGCAGATCCATGAACTTACCAAGTCTCCCTATACTGCAGTTGTATCCCTTCATCTCCTTCTACATCCTCTAAGTCTTTGCTTTTATAGCTCCACCGTACACTGAAACACCAGCTGGTCTTTGGTGCATGAAAAGAAAGACTTTACTTTGAATTAAAAAAGTAGCTCTCTTTATTTAACAGGCGTATAATTCACTCCACTGCAATATCTACAAAGCCCCTCTGAATCCTGGTATTATTATGTTTCCTATAGAGAACTGTTCTACCATATGCCATGTTATCTCACGCTAGTTAGTGGTATGTACGGCTATTATGTTCTTTTAAGTCAACAAATCTCACTGCTGTTTATTCATATTTTTGGCTTTACTGTGTTTTAATAATGCACTCATGTACTATGATGATATTTATTGTATTTTATCATAACTTTTTTTTACCCTCTTGAAGAATCAATCAATCAATCAATCAATCAATCAATCAATCAATCAAACGTTATTTGTTTAGCCCCTTTTATACAGGTTGGTGCAGTTCAAAGTGCTTCACAGATGACTGACAAGCCAAAAAATAAGAATGGAGCATGAAAACAACAGAAAATACAAAAACAATTCAGCAATTTAATAATTTGATATTTTGAGACCAATGCACGTCAGACAATAAAATGATAAAAATGTAATAAGATAGAATTAAAAGCTATAATAACAGTAATAGTAGTGAAGTAAAAACTAGATTAATAAAATAACAATAAAATAGAATACAATTTTACAACTCAGATACAATAAAATAAGTGATTAATAAAATAAAAATAAAATAGAATAAAATTACACAACTTAAATACAATAAAATAAGTGATTAATAAAATAGAATAATGTTTTCCAACTTAAATACAATAAAAATAAGTTACTAATTAAAATAACAATAAAATAGAATACAATTTCATAACTTAAATGCACTAAAATAAGTGAATAAAATAATTAAAAAATATCTCATGTCTCATGTCATTTACTGTATCTTTTATAGTTTGAAATACAAAGACATTACATAGGTTCCACGTTTCGTGGTTCTATCAAAATAACAAGTTGTAACTGTGCAGGAAGGAGACATATTGTTATTGTGAAACACAAGTAGTGACCAAGGAGGCTTTAATACAGTAACCCACTTACACACAATTGTAATGATCCACCAAGTTTTGCTTATGCAAGTTCTGGGAAAACATCTGATGGACTTTTAATCCCAAATGTGCTCTCCTTATAATACTTTAAAAGACTATTTATTTTAATAACAATAAAACTAACTCTTTTCAGGGCTATGAGATACAAAATAAAATATTACAAAGTGAACATTTGTGTCTTTTTTTTTCTTCATAGCTTGTTACTATAACACAAAATAGAAAACGTCTTAAGCTAATGGAAGAAAATAGTGATGGCTTTATTATCTGGGCAGTCGGGCCTGAGGATGATAAATGAGGAGGTTCCGGTATTGATCAAATGTTAGTATAAGTAAAAAAGTAAAATGAAAAAATAAATGCTGACAATATGATGGATGGCTCTTCTGTCAGAATCTCTGGATAAACGACTGTTTGAATTGGTCGCCGTTTAAGACTGGAGGGGTTAGGAAGACAGCAAGGCCAACCTATTAAATCTCTAAGCTCTGGTTGCAGAGAGGTCAGGGTCCTGTGGTGCCGCTGGACCCTCTTTAGAAATCTCCACCAGCTGACCTATTGATTATCTATTCTGATAGAAGACTATACTAACCAGCCCTTTAGGCTGGTAAATAGTGAATCTTATATTTCATCTTTCTGTAAAATGTAATTGTTATTGGGCAAAAATATTATCCTCCGATGTAGTAAAATTTCGTTTTAGATTAATTTTCACCATGATGCATGAAGATGGATGCTATCACACATGTAGAACTCAGTCAAGATTTAATGCCGGCAAGCACCCAAAGCTTGTTATGTTGTACTACATCGACTGTGATTCATTGTACCATCGGTGTGATGCAGCAGATTGGTCACACTGTGTCTGCGCTGACACACAAACTGAATTTAAAGGGAGTTTCAAACTTGACAATTAGATAGAAATCCTGTACAAGAGCCAGTTGATGTAGCTGCGCCATTAGCCACACAGAGAGACTTGAGTGTCTCAACAAAATGAGCAACCAGTCACATAAGTTGCACAACGATAGTAAGGCACACCCATCTCTGACGCCACTCAAGTAAAGATCATCTTTTAAATATGCATTCATGATCATGGGAACAGATATGGTTAAACAGATGTGTACAATAGTGGAAAATATGATATAATTTGTGCAGAGACTATATTTAGTATGATAAGGAAAAATGCCACAACATTTGTTCTGATTGGTCAAAAGTCTTGAAATTTGCTATGGACTTGTGAACAAGTATCTAACAGTACAACTTTGACATTTTTAGATCACATGAAAAATCACACTTTTATTAGTAGTCAAAGTCAGGACTTTTGAAAAATTAGGAAAAATTATATTATTGTGTTTATTAAATGTTTTCCATATATTTCTTTACACTTCATATATGAACATATTTTGATTGGTTGTGCTCCTTGTAGGTTCTGAGATTCAGGCAATGGGTCAATAAATGAATATGGCAACTTTAAAGGTCCAGTGTGTAGGATCTGGCGGTATCTAGCGGTGAGGTGAGGAGATTGCAACCAATTGAAACCGTTTCCATGTGCCAAGCATGTTGGAGAGCTACGGTGGCCGACGCAAAAACGCAAATGGCCCTCTCCAGAGCCAGTTCGAGCAGAGCCAGTGCGTACAGTGTGTGTACGAGGGAAATGAGTGTTGAAGCAAGAGAGAGAGAGCGGCGGCGGCGACGGGAGCGAGTAACGTTATTGACTCCGGGCCAAGCAGGAAAACTTAACAGAGTTTAGTTTGTCTGTTCTGGGCTACTGTAGAAACATGGCGGTACAACATGGCGGACTCCGTGAAGAGGACCCGCTCCGTATATAGATTTAAACGGCTTATTCTGAGGTAACGAAAACACAACGATTCTTATTATCAGGTGATTATACACTCTATTTCTGCCAATAGATCCCCCTAATTGTTACACACTGGTCCTTTATAGGAACGTTCTGTTTATTTATAGCCTTTGAAAATAACAGGCATGACATTCAATTCTGGATAATTTCATTTTTAAAACTAGCTGTCATAAAAGCTGTCACCTTTATTGTATCAGCCTGAAGTGTTGACAAATAATTACAAACGATGGCTGAGTCAAAACAGTCTTTTCATACAGCAGATGCCAAGTTGGAGTTTTGCCCATTCAGTGTTTGGATATGCCGATTCAAACAAGCTGAAGATTAAGACTTGAAGTTGTCATAAAGAAATGCTGCAGAGAGCCTGCAGAGTGCCGTATGCCACTAGATTTTCCAGCATATGGAATACCTCTTAATTATTCTACACCACGGAAATCACGATTCATACTGTAACAGCTTCTGAAATAAAGTACTCTAGTTTCTCCACAGAAAATGGGCATTTACACACAATGTTTGAGTAATGCATACTGGTAACATTTTGGGTTACACTTTGTAGTGTGTCGTTCATCGCAAGTATACAAGACATGCACATATTCTGCAGCAGCAGGAGCAGTAACAAGCAAAAACATCATAATGAGGATATCATTTTATGATGGAAACTGTGTTTGTTTTTTATTTTAGTTACGGAACTGAGCAGCATTCAGTTTCCATGGCTGTCAAAGTCTGTGCAGTCGAACCCCAGTGTGATTCAAATGTGTCTACTTAGGGATCGGAGGCACAAACAGGCAACTCTGATTCAAACAGTATCAGGATCATTTAACATCTCTGTTCTCTGATTTCCAAAATTGATGACAATTCTTGTGTTGAATACAAAACGAGAAGTTACAGTGAAACAGCCCCACACTGTTCGTTTTATGGTGGAGTAAATGCCTCATAAGAGAATAAAGAAATATATCAGTGTTCGTATCATTTTCACATGTTTAACTTGCCCTGATGCTTTTCTGTGGCCTTTTTTTCTCGGTCGTTTGTTGTCCTTGGCACAGATTCCCTGTGGTGTTTTGTTCAGTCCCTTGATTGCAATGCTTTCAGCCTCAGTGGTTCTAACAAAACCGTGAGCTTTCTCTCTCTCTCTGTGCATCTATCTGTGTATAACATGAACCTGACACAAGATGTAAATGCACATACATCTCTCTGAATGGAGTTTTGTGAGTGTGTGTTTTACTGAGATATTTAATTGTTTATATCTAGCAACAGCAAATTTTTCGAGGTCATTTTAATTAAACCAGAAGATAAGACGACAAACAACTTAATTTCTGTCTCTCAGCTGATTGCTTCTCTCTGTATCTCCATCTTACAGCTGATTAAAAATATCTACTTCCTTTAGTACAAATAAGATACATACTCTATCTCACATTAATAAGATTAACCTCATGTGAACGTGGACCAATAACCCTGATATGCTTAAACATATTATACCCACCGAAATCCATTATGTTACTCACTAAGTCTGTTATATTCCATTTAAGTTGACCAGTTCCCACATGGTTCAGTGAGCACAGCGAGCACTCTAACACCTCCAGTCCACTGAGGTTACAGGAACAACACCACATGCTAATGTGACAGCTGGAGTGAAAGAATTCATAATGAAGGAGAATGGAAATAGAAATGTGTTTACAACAGACAAAACAGAAAGATTGGATTATGAATGATAATTATGATAACGAGCAACAGATCTTTTATCACATTCACTGTTCCTCCTCTTTCCATTTGTTTTCTCTTTACGGTTTCTGTGACTGAAATTTCAGCCGATTAGACTGTGTGACTGTGTAGTAGACTGTGTGTTCAAAATGTAACATTTCATTCAGCTTTACGTGTTAGAACTAGGGCTGTCAAAGTTAACGCAGTAATAATGCGTTAACACAAATTCGTTGTAACGCCACTAATATCTTTGACACATTAACGCAACTTGCGATTTTTAGGATGTAGTGGTTTAAAAGCTAGAGTAAAGATAGTAACATCATATAGAACTAGAAAAAAAACAAGGAATTCATCGATACCAACCATGTCATACTAGCTTGTTGCGAAAGAGGCTAAATAACGCTACGGTCAAAAACCCTTTACCCTGCCGGGCTAAACCCTGATGTCAACACCACACTTCCTACCTATATACCCGTGGCTGAGTCAGGCAATTAACACAGCGCCACCCAGTGTTCCTAACAGTGAATTACGCCACAACCTTAGTATGTGTCAGCATCATTTTTTGGCTCCTACACTGGTTTTATCATATATGGGGTAGAGGCTAGGGATGATGGATGTTTTGTTCCCTAAACCTAAAGAAACCTTTTTGTTTGTGTTCCAAAATGTAACGTTTCAATCAATTGTACGCGTTAGAGCGTGTTGCTTTTGAGTTTTGCTTTCACCTTTACAATGTAGTAGGTGTAGTAGGCCCCTACTGACCCACATCTGTGCTGCTTATAGTGACTGATAACTTCTATTTAATGGTCTGATAACAGTCAACCTTACCCTTTAGAAACCAGACTGTTCACAGACGGTATATAAAAGGATAGATGTAGCTAAATGTTATGACATTCACTGGCTAGACCCTCAGGGGCTTAAGAGTTCTCTTTCCCTCTCAAAGCTGAACAAATAAAAGCCTTGTAGACATTTAATGTGACCTCACTCAGCTGCTGTCTTTTCACAGTTACTTTCATTTGTCCTCTCTTCACCCATTCCCCTCGTTCCCTGCAGGCGAATCCATTAACCTGATGCTAATAGCAGTTTGGAGTGATGCTGCTGAAAGTCCCTGTTCGGCTTATGTGAACAGTAATCAAATCACTGTCACGTCTTCATTACCCATTTATTCTATTGCCATCATTTTCATCACATTGGTGGTCATCATGATAAACTGTAGATATCAGGATAGGTGAAGGATTATCGTTTGTTATCATTAAAAGAAAAACAAATTATAATTTCCTGAAAAATTTATATAAATTATAGTTTTCTATATGAACTGGTTAATAATCTAAACATGGTCTTTTCCTGTAATCACCTTCAGAATCACCTTCAGTCTCTTTGTATCTGCAAGTATTAAAGGGTAAGATTGACTTTTTAGCATCGCCTGAGGATCTCTTTGGTCGGTAATGAGAGTTATTGGTCTTTTGGTTTGCTTTGGTTTTATAAACATACGTTCATAATGAGATAACCTCTGCAGGGAAAATCCTCTGCTGCACGGAGAGTTATATGTTTTACTTCCATGGAAGCATCCATATTGATTTGGAATAAGCAGAAGAAAAATAGGTAGAATAATCCAAGATAAACAAACTAAGAGCGGTAGCTACGGAAACACCGTCTGACTCTTAAATGATAACCACTGAAACCTGTGAAGACTATACTTTTACATACTACACCACTGATAGTTGGAAACATTATTACACATGCAGTCTTAAGTGTACAGTACACCAGTACATTGTGACACTGCCACAATGTGCTATCAAGAAACCACAAAAAGGGATGAAACTGTCGAAAGCACCCAAATTGAAATCAATACATAGTTTCATGGCAGCTGTGGGCTGACTTCCAATGAGAGTAAGATGATTGTAATATTAGCCGAAGCGATTATCCTTAAAAAAAAAAAGCATTATGTACTTAGTCCATGTCTTCTCCTATCATCTGCCATTGACATTGTAAATGAAGCCATCATCTGCAATCATAGCATCAGTTTCCATTGTTATGCAGACGACACCCTTCTGTATATGTCTGTCGGACCTGTTTATTTTCACTCTGTTGCGACCTTCACAAATATCATCACTGACATCATCATTTCCTGGAGATAAATAGGGACAAAACGGATATAATGGTCAGGGGCAAATGAGGCTACTCAAGATACTGCTTGAAGAATTGAGGGGGCCCCTAAAGACTGGCTGACTTAAAGGGAAAATATGAAAAACTCAATTTTCAGTGTTTGTGCTCGTACATTTGGGTATCTGGAGTGCCAGCCAACTCACAATCTGAGAAATAAGACAACCCAGTCAGTTTTTTGTGGGCTGCCTTGATCAGAAAACATGTGATTCAACAAGCCATTCAGATTTGGCTCCCCTTCCTATGTCACATGCAGGCTCATTAGAATATATCGGCCCACGGCTTGAGAACAAGCCCCCAGGAAGAGCGCTGGGCTTTGATGCAATTTTACATAGTGATCAAACAGTGGTACTACAACTTCCTGGTTTGTAACGTGATGTCATTGGGCCCAAAAAGGCTTTTTCCCATAGACTTCCATTGGGAAAGAGATGTCTGTAAATCAGCAGATAATTTTAGGTAAAAAACTTCCCAGTAAAAACACTTGAATAGCCCTAATTTAAATCATTAGGTCTTAAAAGTTGTTAAATGCACTAATAGACGAATCAAGAGTTATTTTCCTTCATCCGTTCATGTGAATGAGACCCAGACCGAAGCTGGAGCAGTTAAAGGAAACTCTACTCTGCCTGCTCTATGGGCCACTGAGCAACTTTCATAGGAATGAACAGGGCCACGTTCTCTTTATACATCCATGCTTGAGGACTGCTTTTGCAAAGGTGCACCATATTTTTCTCGCAAGCCAATCAGAGCAGACTGGACTTTCTCGGGAAGGTGTCTTAAAGAGACAGACGCTAAAATGGAGCGTTTCAGACAGAAGGGGAATACAAGTATATTCAGACAGACCGTATGAGAAAAATGTGTCTTTTTTTTAACATCAAAGCATGTAAACATGTTCTAGTAGAAACCCAGAATACAAGTATGACCCTGAAAATGAGCATGATATGTCCCCTTTAAACAGCTTTGTCCGCTATGTGTCAAACTGAAGATCTTTCCTAAAACCAATGCAGCAACATCAACCTGCAAACCCAAGTCCCAAAAACTGCAACTCAAGATAACTTTGCTGATCAGCTCCAGTCCTGATGGTGTTTTATGATGTATTTCTGGAAATCATGTTAAGAACTCATACATAATGCTATTGTCTGGTGATTGTTTCCTCAGCAACAGAAGAAGAAAGGAAGATCCCTAATTGCCACAGAAATTGCATAAACCAGAAGGATACAATGCTTTGTGATTGATAAGGAGGGGATGAATATATAATTAATGCGCTAACACAACAAGCCATACAAGTATCAAACAATAGGACATTATGTCCGTCTTGTTTTCATGTTGCATTTAATCTTGTAAACTACGTAACCGCAACTCATATTCATTCATTCATATTCATGTTATTTTCTTTGACTCGTCACTCATACATGCAGAGCCCCTCTAAAGAGAAAACACAGTGACAAATAAATTACTGAGTGCATGTTTCTACACCTATAATTACTGCGCACTGATAATCTCTGTTATTTTCAGAGACTGGTCATTTCCATGGTGATGGTGTCCTTTGAGAGGCTTTAGAAAACTCTCTCCTCCCAAGGTGCTAAATTACACTTTTTGAGCAATTTGCAACAGTAATTACACAGTAAAACCAGCCACCTAAAAGTAAGGAACCTGGGTGCATGGTTATTTTGCTGGTACCTAAACTCTCACTGAATCAGCGGAGAAGCATGCCATTTTAATGGAAGAGATGCGTTAGGGAAAGGAGTAAAACCAGCAGGGCATACTAATACTCTCAGCTGGTACGCTGTACTGTTCAACCTTGACTCAGGAGGGAAAGTCTTCATCACTGTGATAAAAGAAAAAGATTGCAATGATGCACTTTTTATGACCAAAAAGGTTGAATCATTAGCACGAGAATGTGGTTTCTGCTCGCACATTCGTCGTTAAGGACTCAGTTCTCTGCCTTGATTTATTATTTTGTGGCATTTTCCTTCTCATCTGCTCTTATGTAACCAGCAATTGTGCATTGTTGAGTAACACCCCCCTTTCCTTTCACCAATTATTGCTGAAACGCTGTCAAGCAAGGCACTTAACCCCAACACGATCTCCTAAAAGTCTGAAATGTAGACTCCGTGTTGAGAACATGAATAATTTAAAGATTACATTTCTACACCACAAGAAAGGTATTTGGTGCAGTGTTTTCACTTGTCTTGCATTAAAAAATAAATAAGTCATGAATAACACAGAGATTCTATGTCACCTCAATTTCCTTTTTGTCTAATGTGCGTTTTTAGTATCCTGTTGCATTTCCAGTCAAATATCCACCTGTTTTTTTTTGTTGTGGAAAAAGTTGTCTAGTGTCTTTATTCGTGGATATTGTGTTCTTTTTCATAAAACTTTCAAGAGGCCAGTAAAGTGCTATACAAGCTGTTTCAACAAGTCAGGCGTTAATGTGAGAAACAGAAACGTTCCCCTAATAAAGCAAAGGCTATAAAGCTTTACAGGATATTAAATTCAATATCAAAGTGGCAGACAGCTTGGTGACAAACGTAGTCCCAGACGCACAAAGAAATTTAAAATGATTGATTTTTTTATTGATTGGTTTTCCACATGCTGTCAGACTCACACCTTAAAGCTGCACTATGTAGAAATGGAGCAAATGTGATTAAAAAAAGTTATTTTTATAAAATGTCACTATATCCTAACAGTAGTGCACGACAGGTAATCTGAAAAAAATTATGTGTCTCTGTGTCCTCCGGTGCTCCTAATGGCATCTGCAAGATTTCACAGACCGGAGGAAAACAACCAATCAGAGCCGAGCTGGAGTCTGCTGTCTCTGAGCAGCTGTCAGTTACTCGCAAACTCCAAACAAATGGTCAAACTAGGCAGCGCTGATCAAATATGAATCTGTATTCTGTTACTGTAATGCCTATTTCTCGCATCAAATATTTTCAGAATCATCTTGTAGTGTACGGTTTAGCTGTAAAATGAGAAAGTTTGTGACCCGGCAGCCATGTTGAGATCAGTTGAGGAAATACCAAGCACCGCCCACTAGCCGGAGCACAGCCAATAGGAACGCTCTCTCTCTCTCTGAAATGACCTGTGATTCACCAAAGTCTCCCGTCACGGGCTAGATTTTTTAAAGCCTGAAAACAGAGCCTTGAGGAGGTGCAGAAGTCTAGTTTTCTCTCAGAGCACTTGAATTACAATATGCTGAAAGGTTATTATGGAATTTTTTCCCAATGATGCCAAAAATATTCCGACTACTGCAGGTTTAAGCGCAGACCTGAAGACTGCCTTTTTTCCACCCAATTAGCCTCGGACTGCAGTCTCTGCTGCATAATTCATCGTGGTAAGAGGGAAACTCATAATACTAAATGTAGCCTGACAGTACCATAACGCCACAGTGTCATCCCCTGTAATTTAAACGCAGTTGTACTTCATTGCTCCCGGTGGGGGAATTCGTCATTTGGATTTGCCCCATAAAGTATTCTAGTACTCTTTCCATCCCTGCTATGTGTATAAGTATATCTCCTGCTCCTCAGTGCATCTCCCCTTCATTCCTTTGCTGAATTCCTTTCTCCATACTCACACAGAGGCATACATAGCAGGCTGATTGCCTGAAGATGAACATGATGAAATGATTTATATCCAGCACGCGTGTAGAAGGATTTTCTCATTCATGTGGTTTGATGTGGGTGGTCAACACAGGGCTCGTTAGCTTTTCAGAAGCCCCACTCGCGGAATGCACACATGACACAAAACCTCATTTAAAACTCACTTTTTGTTGGTGTAGAGTAATGTAGAGTAAGCGTTTTATTTATGGTGCACACATGGTGTATGTGAGTTGTCACGTGTGGCAGGTGTAATTGTACAGCTGGTTCAAATGTTGAAAGATAATCAAAGGTTCAGAATCTTGATCTGTTTGATTAGATGACAAAGTTATGTGTTGTTCTTCCACACATCCTCAGACCAGGCTATTATTTCTGAGGTAGACACTGCCTGTCTTTCCCCTGTGGGTTTGCTTAATACCTTATTAGGGGAGGACACAATCAATGCAGTTTGAGCTAATAATTGGATGGGGGGGTTCACCCAAGGAATAAAACATGAAACATGACTTCCATCGGTCGGCTCATCTTACCTTTATTTGCATTGTGATTGGATCCCTTGTCTAATAAGCGATACCTCTGGAGGGGTCGATAAGGTTAATTACCATGAGCCTCCCAAGGCATTGGTACAAGCATGACTGGAGAGGTCTTAAAGCTCCTGTTTATGTGTGTGTGTGTGTGTGATGGACAGATCACAATCCCATGCAATCAAATTACTCCAGAGCACCAGAACAGCTTCAGGTTGTTAAAAGCTGAGGGAAACAAACACAGACAAGTGATGGGCAATACCACAAATTTGAGTTACAATTCGACAGGAGAAGAAGAAGAAGGATAAAAAATAAAGCAATTGTTTCAGAGTCTTACTAAGGCTTCTTCTCCTTTGCTGCATGTTTGCCTCTTTACCTGATTAACTTTGATGTATTTACACAAATTTGAGTCACCACATTAGCTGACAGCCTTCCTACACAATATCAAAGCTAGGGACATTTCCATCCTTTGACAGGTGGTGATGGTATTACTTAAGAACGGTTGCAATTTTCAAGAGAATGGAACAAGACAAAGAAGACAAATTTATATTTTTTGTGTAAAACGGGAGAGAGACTACAATGTTTATTGATCTTACTCCTGTGGAAATCAATACTTCACAAATGCACAAAGAAGGGTGTTCACCCATTCTGGATGTTCACCCATTCTTCTTGAACTGAACTTTCCTATATGGTTGTCTCAAACGATTAGAGATCTTCTAGTACATGATTGCAGCTGACTGCGAGTGGATGTATTAATTAACCCTATGGCAGTGGTGCCAGTGATGGGGAGTATAGTGTCATTTTAAACTCGTGGTACCTGTTATCTAAGTTCAGGTATCTGCAGCATCCACACAACAACAAAATGTGTCCTTGTTGAACCAGTACAAGGAAAAAATTGTATTCAACTCAGTGTATCATATTTAAAAGCCACAACTAATAGTGAGGAAAAATGCATTACATCACAGGTATCTACAGTAAGTGAGGTTTAAGGAATCTTGCCCAGAGTCAAATGTAAAGATTAGCATCAGTTTAATGCTAGCGTGTCCAGTAAAGTTACAAGTCCTCAAAGCAAAAAGAGAGGCAGGAGAGAGCAGCAGAGCTAGCAGTGTCAAAAAATACACCTACCTTAAAGCAAGCACAGCAAAATGTCCACAACATCTTAAACCCCTCTGCTGCATAATCCACTTCTCCACTGCCCATTGGTATTTTTCAATATGTCTAAAACTCTTATAATTATGCCAAAATATTGCTAATTATGCAACTATTTGGTTGAGGTCCAGAGGGGGGGGATAGCATGAAGCAGAATGTTGAGTCATATTTTAACTGTGGCAGACATGATGTGGTCAAATTCATCTGTATGTAAACAAGTTAGCAACGGCACAGTGACAAAGGACCACACATGCAGAGGAAGTAGAGAAAAAAAACAGATTGAAATACAGATTGCTTAGGGTTTTTAACATTTCATTTCATGAAAGTTGGGGCCACTATGATGAACACACTAGTCACCGAAACCTGGAAGAACCTTCATGAATATTGTACTGTTTTATATACCATATCGGAAACCTTAATGATATGTGTGTTACTGTAGGTAGGTGTTATTTCTGTGCTGATGTCTGTGAAAATTATTCCAGCAGAATTCATGAAAATATCCAAATTAATGAAATCAAGTAATGAGTGATCATGAATATTTCACTTTAGTCTAATTACCTCCCTACCTGCCTGAAAAGTTTGGAAAAGTTGAGAACCTAATATCACAGGGACCAGGATTCAAAGCAATGCCTCTGTACGCCTCAAACTAGGGCAATGTTTTTGCTTTCATAAGGTCCTTCTTATTAACCATGTGCAGCAGCAGCAGCTCTCTGCACCATCAATTATGGGAACATTTTGGCAGCGACTGCATGAACACTGTGTTTTGCAAAAACAAAAGAAATTGCATCTCAAAAAAGCAAAGAGTCACTGTAGCCTCGGATTTGTTAGATTGTCAGCATGTTCAAAATCCCCAAGCATCACACAAGCAAGGGATAGTTGAAAGCCGCCTTTGTTGAAATAGTGTGAGAATATCTCAACAGCAAACTAAAGCCGGGATGAATGTTTGTTGTGAGCCAGTCAGACAGACAGATGGAGAGCCCTCGGGCAAGGGCAGCGACAGCACTTTGTGTAATCACCATTAATTGCAATTTTTTTAGTAAAATGTAATCATGAGCAGCTAAAGAACTTTAGTCATTTGAACAAACTGATTTATATCCTCGTGTCAAGTATAGTATATGCCCTGCAACTTAGCAGAACATGGAAAGCAGCTGCAAAAGCAGCGCTGGGAAAGACCTGATATGAGCAAAACACCTTAACCACTGTGTAGTTTCCATGTGCAGATAATGTAGGAATAATCAGTTGAAAATGCTGAAACGTTTTGCCGTTATCAACCATGTGTTGGGGAAATGCGTCGCAACTATAGACTCCACTCTACACCACTTTACTCTACTCTACTCAATTTCCAGCCTGACACAACAGACCTTGTGATCGACATCCGGGCAGACAGCCAGCCAAGTCAAATCAAAAAGAGTGCACACAAGTCCTCTGCTTTGTGGGGTAAATTGATGCTTTGTTTAGTCTTCAGGGCTCTGGGATTGGAGTAAATCAGTGCCCAGCGACCGGAAAATGAAGGATGTTAAAAAATAGAATGATATCTTGTGTTCAAATCTGAGTCGACAGGCTGAAAGGAAGGTGGGAAGAGGGCAATCACAAAAATCAATAGTTTTGTTAGTTGGAGGAGTGTGACAAGTCGCACAAAGCAGCTGTCTGTCAGACACCACAGAAGCCAAGGTGCATATAAAATGCAGTATATATATATATATATATATATATAGGTAAAAAGAGAGACTCACACTGAGTATTTTACTCCAAAGATACCAAATGTGAAAAGGTGGCCTTCCTCCCTTTTCACTAGGCCCTGTTTCCCAACATTAACAGTGTTTTTGTGTCTGATTAAACCTGCAGTAGGCAGAATATTTTGGGTGTCATTGGGCAAAAATCCCATAATAACCTTTCAGCATATTGTAATGAAAGTGTTCTGAGAGAAAACTAGACTTTTGCATCTCGTCATGGCTCTGTTTTCGGGCTTTAAAAAAAACTTTGGCCAATCACAGGTCATTTCAGAGAGAGAGAGAGAGCATTCCTATTGGCTGTTCATTCAATGGCGGCAGCTCTCAACACTCCCAAACTCCGATCAAACGGTCAAACTAAGCAGCGCTGATCAAATATGAATCAATATTCTGTTACTTATAATGCCTATTTCTCTTGTAAAATGTTTTCAGAAACATCTTGTAGTGTACTGTTTAGTTGTAAAATGAGAAAGTTTGCTCCGGCTGGTTGGCGGTACTTGGTATTTCCTCAACTGATCTCAACATGGCTGCTGGGTCACAAACTTTCTCATTTTACAGCCAAACAGTAACAAAAACATTTGAGGCGAGAAATAAGCATTACAGTAACAGAATATTGATTCATATTTGATCAGCGCTGCCTAGTATGATTGATTGATCGGAGTTTGCGAGTGATTGACAGCTGCTCAGAGACGGTAGGCTCCAGCTTGGCTCTGATTGGTTGTTTCCCTCCGGTCTGTGAAATTTTGCAGATATCATTAGGAGCACCAGAGGACACAGAGGCACATAATGTTTTTCAGTTTACCTGCCTCATGCACTACTGTCAGGATATAGTGACCGATTTATGAAAATTAACTTTTTGTTAACCATATTTGTTCCATTTTTACCCACTGCAGCTTTAATTATTGATTTCAGTCAGATGCTTCAGTTTGTTTCATACATTATCAATTGAGTGCTATAGATGACACAATCTGGTTTAGTTAGTTTATTTTGTTTTGGCTTATAGGATTGTTGTTGTCGTTCTCATTCCCAGGGCGTAAAATACCAATGCTTTGTCACGACCGTCGGCGTCCGATTCTGCCGCGCAAGACACCCTTCAGAGCCTGTATGAGACGCACCGGGCTTTCCATTAACTATAATGTAAACCCATCAGTGGCAACAGTAAACGCTCAGGGAAAATGTGCTGGGATTGTGGTGACGTAGTTTAACAGACACAGTAAGGGCGGGCGGGAAGGGAGGTGGATGGGTCCAACAAACAATAGCAATCAGCTGTTCCTTCATGTCCCGTGTTTACAACGTTCAGTGTCATTTTAACTGTACAAACGTAGTAGTTTTAAGCCCTTAGTAAATGACATTCTGTAATTTTTTTGTGTGCTCATTGGTATTGATGGGTGCCCATAGATAGATTAAGATGTCAAGAGTAACTTAGAGATCTTGTATTAATGGTCCGTTCATTATTCTGTGTGAATTCGCATGTGGTTTAGCTCACCCTATACCTCCCTACCTGGGCAGGTGGTAGGTTCCAGTTAGTTGAGGCTGACAAGGTAACATCTCTTTCACTGGAGTAAGGGGGAGTGGAAAAAAGGAGTTGGCAGCTTGCTGCAGCTTTCTTTTGTTTGTTGTTCTTTTTCTTTAGTTTAATTTAGTTTTATTAAAACTCCTGGGTTTCATTTTTGTCCTTTCTTTCAGTAAAGTTTAATTTTAATGAATGCAGTTTTTTGGCACTACTCTTGCTTATCGACCGGTTCTTCAACATCCTTTTTTAAAGGTCATGTCAAAGCAGTCTGACAGTCATCCGTCAGACAGTTTGGGGCCGTTGGTGAGTGTCCGTCTGCCTAGTTTTTTTTTCGGTGTGTCCCGCACTGTCGGCTCTAGTCTGCCCGTGTCAGAGTTTTTTCGGCCGAATAAGCATGTTGAATTGACGGCGGTGCCTGTCGGTGAGAGATAACACTCTGATTGACTGTTCAGCTTAAGCAAAACAGTGCACAAGAAGAGAAACGGACGTGAGGAAAGCAAGACAACGAGTAAAGTCAAGAGGAAAAACACAGAAGGCTCTTCTCGTTTTTTCATCTTCATGCCATCTGATCATTCCAACACACGGATATTTTCACGACAACAAGGCCATCTGGAATGAAGCTAAGGGGTGAGTGAGAGTGGTGTGAAAATGATTGGTAAACGCCGCTTTGTTTCATGTACGTATCATAACAACGGCTTTTATATTCGCAGTCCTCTGTCTTCCGGCTTCCCATTTTGAATGACGAATACAGTCTACCGCTACCTGCTGGTGTGGAGAGTTATTTCCTCTCATGCAGGCGCAGAACATACGTGGTAGTTGGCCGCCGGCTGTAGTCTTTGCGGTGTGTTTGAGTGCAACCTTTCGGCCAAGACAAATGGGACGTGAGGCGAAGCAACTGGTGGCCTTCGTTGCCACTGGTTCTTTGATGTCTGCTTGGTGTGTTCCTAGCTTAAGGGGGGGATGTTCTGCCCCTTTATATGGAGAGGCGGCACTACACCCTCCTCTTTCTCACTTTCACGTCAGACATGTCAACACCGTCAGTCTGTGTCATCTCTGTGTAGGTGTCTGAGTGGCTCCAGGACATCGTTGCTCCCGAAAAAGGCCTTCAGTCCCCCCCATCTGGTCGTCCCCCACGATACAGGGGGTCAGACAGGGGTCAACACCTGGTTCTCCACCAGCTCCCTTGGGGCACAGAGAATCACACATTAATTCCCTGAAGTGAGATGATCTGTCACCACATCCAATGCACACACACGGATGCTTAAAGCATACATACGGGCACACCCTCACGGCTACACACACACACACCGGCACACTAAGCTGCATCTCGGAGGACAACAGTAGCCTTAGCAACAGGAGTTGTGCCAGTTATTTCTCCCCTCATTTTTACATTCTCTCTGAACACATGCTTAAAAAAATCATACTCATAACAATTGGGGTAACAACAGTTTGAAATGCTTTCAAACAAAATATACATTATTTTTTTCACAAATTCCTACATGGTTCACTTGTAGTAATTTCTTCATCGTATTACGGAGCCCCTAAAGTCTCGTACAATGATATTTTTTATGTCAGCAACATTGTGGGAACAAGTTATTTTCTTGTGCGCACAAGATAATTAACTTCGATAATAACTTGTTCCTACAAGATAACTAATTAATGACTTATCGAGACTTTATGGGCTCCATGTCCTTGTGCTTGTGCAGTTTCAATTTTGAATTTTAGCTCACTGCTATTGATTTGACAATATCTCATAATTGCCAGCTTGCAAATTCCGAGAGAGTTAAATAGTTCTTCTGAGATGCTTTGGTGCATTTATACAAGAGTGATGGCACGTTGTAGAGCAATCCAGATCTCTAAGTTTTTCAAAAAAGACTACTTTATTATCTTACATTTTGTCCTTGAGTCTTTGTTGCACAGTGGGAAAAAACTTTGGACTGCTTGCTCCTCAATTAAAAGGATGACAGATAATTAGAGATGCTTTAGAGCCTCCAGTCCCACTGATTTGCATGTGTTTGAGATTTGGGAGGAAAACAACAGCAGAAGAAAATATATCACACCTGCAGCGGTGGTTTTATTTAACCAAAATAAAAAAATGCGACGTGAAGGAGAAGCCACACATGCATCATGGTGCAGTTATTTTATGTATAATACAAACAAATATGTCGGCCAATAAACTGCATTTTTTTCCAGAAATGTCATCTAGCACCAAGATAGAGATTAAATACAGTTAAGGGGAGAATCAAAAGGTCACATTCTTTGGCCTTTTATCACACCATCGTTTTTTAAAAGGAGTGAATCAAATATACTTGTAGCTTCATTAACCGCCCCTCAGTGATTTCTTTGTGGTACATTGTGTAGGTTGTTCCCAGTAAATGATAGACCCGCCACTAGAATTGATGGTAGAAAGAAGGAGTAAGGACGCTCAGTAAATTAGGTCTAATGGGTATTTGATACCAGCAGAAGCTAATGTGTGTGTCAGTACTAGAGTAGCCATTCGAAGTATCCTTGGGCAAGATCCTGCACGGACAGTTCACTTTGTATAAATGATTATTGATTACAGACAAAAGACAAAACTTCAAATTAAAAGTGAGGCAGGAAATAGCTTTGTGAAGACTCACAAGTAAAACAGCATAATTCTCTGAATATTACGATTATGAACAATAAATACCTGCAAATAACTTGTTAATACTGCTTTTCATTTGATTGTAAACTACCGTAAGCAATGGTGTTGTTACACCTATAGTGTCACTATCGAAGCTTAAAGGGGCACCTGATTTGACTGTTACCAGGCCATTAAATACGCATTATCAGTCGATATAAGCCCCATAGATGTGGTCATCAGGGGCCTACTATGCCTACTACCTTGTGAAAGTGACACTTAAAAGCAACATGTTCTTACATGTTGTAAAATTGAATGAAACGTTACCTTTTGAACACAAACAAAAAGGCTTCTTTAGGTTTAGGCAACAAAACTACAACTTCTTTAGGTTTAGGCAACAAAACAACCCACTTATGTTTCTTGTGTTTTGGCTTAAATACAGAGACCTTAAATAAGACCCCCTCCTGAAAAAGCCCAGTCTGCTCTGATTGGCTAGCGAAAAAAATATGGGGCACCTTTTCAAAGGTAGCTCTCAAGCTGTGGGCGATATATTCGAATGAGCCTGCATGTGACTTAGGAAGGGAAGCCAGGGTTGTTTTATTTGGGGTTGGTAGGCACTCCAGATAGATAGAGTTGAAGAAAATGATATGCACATCACGTAGGTGCGAGGCTATCAGAACAGAGTCAGTAAAGAAAAAGGTAACGCCTACACACTACTCCATGCCATACTATTTTTATTGACTATCCTGCTTCTATCTTCGTCAGGTCAAAGTGGATTTCAAAGGACTTTGAAAATCCAAGCAGGATCGAAACGTAGTCAATACAAATATTGTCGCATGGAGTAGTGTGCAGGCGTTACCTTTTTCTTTACAGGCACTCCAGGTACCCAAATGTATGTGCACAAGCAAGTTTTTCATGATATGTCCCCTTTAAAACAGTCTAACACTCTGAAATGCAACCAAAAAAAACAGAAAAAGTGGTTAGAGAACTGGAAAGTTTTACTGATGCTTATCATTTTTGAGATGATTACACAGGCCTAGTGGCCTGCCGTGCTGAATCGGTTGAATGCTGATGCTGCAGGGCTGATATGAAAGCAACCCACACAAAAAAGCTCAGGACATGAGCAGAGATTTGTGCCACCAGAGGAATAAATTTGGTGACAATTCCTCTTTCTCCGTATTGCCCAAACATTGGCATCGCCTGAAAAGCTTTTCCAGCGGTGGATTGTTCCAATGAAATGCTTTGCAAATAGAAACTACATACTGTACATGACATTTTAACTCACACACAGTTCTTTAAGTTGAAAATAAATGTGGAAAAAGGGCATTTGTCATGAGGAGTACTACTACTACTAAAAGCCAGGATGTGTCGGTCCCTGCGGCATCAATTTTGAGTATTTAAAAAATATGTCACTCATAAGTCTCCTTGTGTGAAGCTACACTCGTAGCCACGATGCAAAAAATGATTTAATAATTTACCAACGTTTCAACATGACAGGCTTCTTGAAGAAGTCTCCTAACATTAGGGAAGTGCAGTAAATTGCTGGAGTAACCCTTTCTTCCCTTTTCTAGTATTCAGAAGCTATGATGACTAATCAGTGATGTGTTGGACACTGAACTGAAGAATACGGAGTAACAATGTAAAAAATACCAGCTCTGCATTGCTGCCTGAATTATTCGCTCTTAAAAACTTAAACTTTATAACTTTTAAAAAAAGCTTAAAATCCATCATTTGGACAGCAGACACGGAGCAAATGATAGTCAGCTGTTATGCAGACCAGTTTTCTCAGTGTAGTGTTATGAAAATTCACTGCAGCATATTCATAGTAGTTTGGATCACTGCACTTCAATTGGTGCAAAGCAGTGTTTACTGTACAAGTCCTCAACATGAAATGACAAAATACATAGTTTGTCCATACGTCCAACCTCCTCCCTATGCAGACTTTGTTTCTCTGTAATAACGTCACCTGACTTCATAATTACTACAGGAGCTAGGGGGCTTTGTCACTTAAACATACCTGTATGTGATTTTAGGAAAACTCACTGAAACAACTGATGCTGTTGTTTTTCTTGGGAGGACAGCCTCTTACAATATCATTAGAGATGTTTGTGTTTATCAAGACATTTGTAATGCCTACAGGGTGTAGAACTGCCTTTCTTAGTTATTCAGAGTAAAGACAATGAAATGTAGACTGTAAGTAATCAGACTATAAACCAAATTATGCAAAGTGAAAATGCAGAAATTGTGAAACTTATACTTAAAAAGCTAAGAAAACCCACTGTGATTTAAGATTAGCTAAAAGCTCCTTCCTCATTCTGTACATGGCCTTTGACAAGTACAGTAGGCGTGTGCTGCAACCATATACTGCATATAAACATGGACGACATGACAGCTCCCCAAAAGTGAAGCCAAAACATCTGGATCGCCCCCTGGTGGCTGGCTGCAGTATAGGTCATAAATCCCGCCTCCTCCATGTTAGCGAATGGGACATGGGCCAAACTTAAAAGTCAAAGTACACGTCAAATACATTTTTCCCAAGGATAGCTTCTGTCATTTTAGGTAGTTCTTATCACACTGATGAATGTTCAAGTGTTCATTTTTCTGATAAGTTTGGTTTTAATTAGTTATTTGATGCTATAAAAAGGGGTTGGTTAGTTATTGTGTCTTTCTAACAACTACCGTGGTGCTAACGTAGCAGCTAGGTAGCTCACGCCAGCAAGCTGCGGCCATGCTCGGCTCGTGATTGGCTCGGGCGGGACCTCGATGCCGCGGCTCCAGCCCCCCGATCACTACTGCTCAGACTCTGGTTCCAAATGACGTCAAAATCTCAAGATGGCAGCTCCTGTATCTGGAATATTTTGGCTTCACTTTTGTATGGTCGTGTCTAGAAGGTAACCCACAAGTTGCGAAACTCTTGCGAGATGGTTGAGGTTAGGCATTGACCTTGAGGTTAGGATAGGTCGTCGGGCAGCGAGTCTCGGAAGAGTTTTTGCACGTTTTCACAATTTGTTAGTTACCTCCTAGACACAACTTTTGTACAGTGGGAGGAAGTGGAGACGCGTCGTCCAGCTATATATATGGTCTACGGCCACATCTGGAGTGCTAGAGCTCTTAGAAAACCACGGTTAAGAATGAAGGCTACTCCACCGTGGCACTCTATTATATTCGTTTAAAAAATAAATCCTGTCTTGGCGGCGCTCACTTGAAGATGTAAAGTAATGCACTCTGTTGCACTACAGTGTGTGAAGGAATGCCAGAACATTTCTTCAGGGTAAATGCTGATCTTTTATTATTCACCATCCTTAAGTTATTTCACTGTCAACCGGGAAAAGCTTGAAAACTGATTACTGTTAACTGAATAATGTTAAAATACAGCCCCCCCTTTTTTCTTTTGCAGAGTAGCTTTAAAAGCAGACAGCAGACATCCAATTTAGCAGGCCATTTTGCTCTGTCAAAGGTACAGCTGAGGGTGACAGATAAAGGGGAATGTGGGCATACGTATCATGTTGTTTAGAAAACTGTTGAGATTTCAAGGGCAACCACTTTCATTTTGAGTCCCGATGATAAAAGCATGGTTATACTGCAAAACCAACAGAGCAGGACAGTGAGATGAAAAGACAATCTCCCGTTGCCTTTAAAGGATTCAGAGATAAAGCATTTCTTTGAATGGGTGACATTTACAATCGGGTCTATCATAGTTTAATCACCCAAATAAAACTCTCCGGTGGTGGTCTTTAAAAATCAAAAGGAAATCATACAGTGATCTGAAAACGTTGGAAACAAGTTGTGCCTTCATACATTTAATGTTATGTAAGCTAAAAGATAACTGTGTCCTTGACAGATCACTGTGGCCGAGTCAAAGCTGCTCTCTTCATCAGGGTCAGTGTTGGTGAACATCCTGCACAGTATTAGCCCAGAGCTTCAGGATGTACTGACAGAGGACTCAGCTCAAATCTGTTTATTCTCTCTGGGGTCTAGAGAGTGATAGCCGAGCAGAGGGAGCAATTTCTGCTGCTGCAACCTGCGGTTTCCTAGGAAGAGCTGTTTACTCGTCCTTGGCATCGCTCACATAGAAGAACTCCAGTGAAAGTGTATCAGCGTTACATAAGAAACAGCTTTCAAAAGTCTCGGGAATTTATACTCGCTGTACCGCACTTATGTCCAAGGATAAATGGCCATTACTCACAGGACTTAAACAAGCTGCAGTTTTCACATTAAACTAAACAACAGTGTGACAAATACTTAATCCTAGTCTTACCTGAAATAATTTAACCTCATTTTAGCAAAATAAATTCACGCTAACCTGTAGCTAAACTTTAACCTCCCCAACATACCCCCACATTTTACTGTTAAAGAGGACCTATTATGCTTATTTTCAGGTGCATACTCCGCTCCAGCTCCGCTCTAACTAGCTTTGTTTGCCATTAGTAGCCATTAGGCAGCTATTATGCAAATGTGTTACTTGGTGACATCACCACGTTACAGAATAAAAGGCGGGACTTCAAGCAAGGCATTTCAGGCAGTTCAGGAGCAGTGTTTCTGTGGGGGGAGAGTAACTCCCTTTGGCATGGACTTTGAGCTTTGTAACTTTGTAAACCTTTTACATGCAGAAAAAAAACTATATAACACACTAAAGGAAAGGGAAAAAGCACACATGGGTCATCTTTAAATTCTTAGTAGTATAGCCTAATTATGGCATCTGTTTTTGTAGGACATAACATGAAATAGTGCTTTATGTATATCACGTGGCCTTCAAGGTGTTTTAGATACAATATTAAATACTTTTGCTAAAACTGAAATAGTGAGGTAAGTCATTCATTTTGGTGAAATTGGCAAGCTTTAGACCCAATGCTTACAGTTTTAATGAAACTTTGTCTCCTAGAGACTTATATACAACTCATTTGTATTACTACATTTTGTACATTTTGTACAGTATTCAAAGCATGATTCAAGGAATTTATTATCATATGTATTAAAATGCCTCGAGTGCATTTCTATGTTGACTGGCTGCTGTCCAACATGCCTACTCATACATGTAATGCTGTCTAGATTACAGTTGTTGTTAACATAACAACTAAATGTTTAAATTGAGCATGCTCGCAAAGTGTTCAGTGTCAACGTACGTCATTTGTTTCCACTACATTACTCACCTCTTGCAACTAAACCCATATTAATCAGCAGTGACTCCGAGTATAACACTTTTTCAACGAAGCCACGAGCCATGCATGTGTTTTAGAAACCCAACCACCCACCCAGACTTCCTACCTGTAACTTCTGTGCAATATAAAGTTGTCACACTCACTGGATTAGAAAATAACACAATCCAAGCAGCAATTACATTTCCTACAAAAAGATATTTGGCAAAGCAAATTAGTTTTTGTATGAAGCCAATTTTAGGTGAACACAAAATCATGAAAAGTAGTTTCTTTTGCACTCTGTGAAAAATAAGTGTTTGGAAATGAAATATAGTGCCGGTATCAGCAATGACAGGGCGCCTTAACGATATGAAGAAATACAACAGTAAATCATTGCTCTTCACCTTGCATTGCTGAGGAAATGTTCATCTTCTCTTTGCTCATTTTTGCTTCCTGTATCAAATCTGAACTGTGTGTCGGTCGGGGAGCCAAGGGTGGCAGTCTCAGCCTCGGTGCATCTCCAGGGAGGACAGAGACAGATCACGTTTAATTTCCCCACAGCTTCTCAGAGAGCATGAGAGTAATGGGGATTTAAACAGCTCAGATGGCCACACTCACCTCAGGGAGCCCCCAAGAGCCACAGACACAAAATATAGCACGACTCCCACAGATGCACCCGGCAGGAGAAAAAAAAAGACTTACATAATCACGATGTTGACAGGGGGCACTGCCTTTTCAAAAGCTGAATCTATACATGACGTTCTGTAACTTCATGAAAGGGTGACTGATTATTCTCAGAAGCGTAGGACAGGATGAGGACGGCACTGCGTTTCCATGGAGATAAAAGGGAAACTCTGGGTTAGAACTCAAGTTTAGATTTCAGGCAACAGACACACGCATACCTCTGTGAAAGAGAGCGGTCCGGCTCTTTGTTATGCTTTCAACTAAAGTGGGTTTTAACCTGCGGCTGTGTGAGGGAGTGTGAGGCGGAGATAGGAACAAGAAAGGGAGGGGGGCGGGGACAGACGGACAGACGGACAGAGGGGAGATCACTGCCAACTGGATGTTCATATTGGAATAACGAGCTTGTTACACTTCACAGACGGAGAGGGCGCCTTTTTGCTTTTTAGCTGCAGAGACAGCCTGCTGCATGTCCTCTAGAGCCTCCTCTTACCTTGATAAAAGCATCACCATCTGTTAAAACTCATGCAACTCTTAACTAGAAGGCCGCTCGCCAGTTGTTCTAGTTACAATTCAGCACCAAGAGGATCGAAGCAACAACCCCCGAAAGCTCCAAAAAATGTGCTGCAGCAGCCGAATAGTTTGCGAAATAAAGTCTTATCAGCAAGCACAGCATTAACACTGTGTTTATACCCACTCTGCAATATGCTGTAACAAGTGAAACTACACTGCATTTCTGATAAGGCAAATTCACCATCATCCGGTTATGTAAAAATAATAAAGGAGGCTCTTGTGTCTAAATCCCCCTGCTGCAGTAGTCCTACTGAGCTTCCCCTCCATGCGAAATGTTATCAACCTAGTGCAAGAAACGCTTCCTTCATTGTAACAAAGAGTCTATGCTGTCATGAGCCAGCTTAAAAAAAGTGATTAAATGTTTGCTTCCCCTCTCCACATCACATAAGATGTTATTCGAATGTCCAATCCCCTTTTATGGGAGAAGAATTAGCTTCAGCACTATTTTTAGAATCAATAATATTTCCTGATTTCTGACCTGCCAGATTATTTAAATGTGCTGATTCTACTTTAGCTTTTGTTTGGAAACTTCTAAGCATATGCAGGGAAAAGAACCAGCAGAGAGTTATTGATATGGTAGCCTGCCTTAATTGTCTATTGATTACTATGATTCACTTACAGACATCACTAATAGGTCACATTTATTTCAATCTAATTCCTACCTGCCTGTCGTGATCAATGAGGTGCTGCTCTGCGTGTCTGTGCATATGGGTGTTCCTAAATCAGTCTGATTGGACTAACTAATGTAGTTATTGACCTTCAGAGGGGCGTGCCCTTTGTTATAATGATACATGGTCATAATTCTGAATGAGACAGGGGAGACGTAGAGAGTTGCTGGGCCCAAGAGAAGTCTCCATGTGGGATTCAGGCTGAGTTTCAGGGAACCCTGTTATCCCGCGGGTGCAGCCATTTAATAGGAGTCTAGAGTGCATCAAAGAAATTAGCAGCACTGGGACATGAAGCCTTAAATTGTTTTTAATTACAGGAAAATGCCTCAAGAGGCAGCCAAAAGGCCGAAGACTGAAGGAGAGGTTCTTTCATTTTTATACCTCCGGGCAGGCGACAGCCGTTATGTATTCAGGTTCCAGACGAACGTACATCCGTACGTTCGTCTGGAACTCAGGAGCTCAGGAACACCTTGAAGGAATTCCTTCTAATTTGGCACAAACGTCGGTCAACATAACAACACCGGTCGAATAGTCTTTTTTGTTTAGGAAGGTTCCTAACAGAGTGAAATGTCCCGGAAGAATCTAAGTAGCAGCCATGATAACAGTTATTCGAATTCTCTAAATGCTAAGGAAAGGTGATTCAATGCTTCCTTTCTTATCTCCTTTAGCATAGGATACACTGGACCATCCTTTACTGTACTAAAGGAAAGAAAATAATGGCGCCCCACAATTCCTCGCGGCCGCAAAATTTAAAGCAACGCACCATACTGCCGTTCAATATGCTTAGATTGCATATTATTTTCATACAGTCATAGTAATTGGGATTCATGTTGATAAATATGAGTGGACAGTGACAACCATTTCAATTCACTTTATTTTTAATTTCTTCGGAAAATTGTAGTTTCACCACGGCAGACTCACGTCATAACATCCGCCGCCATGCATCATAATTTATTTATCTATAGTGTAAGTGCAGTCGGATTCTCAGAACTCCGTGGTTGTCTTTTCCTAAGTTCTTATGAATTCTCCTTCACATATTTCCTTGGCTTTATGACAATTTCCATCGAGGTCAAGTAAAAGTGGTTAGGAAAAGACGCAGCCTTGGACTCAAGGATGAACCGATTAAATTTGGTGGTCAAAGGTCACTGTGACCTCACGTCCATCCCATTCTCATGAAAGTGATATCTCAGGGACGCCTGGAGGGAATTGTATTACATCTGGCAGAAACATCCAGGTCACTGTGACCTCACAAAACACGTTTTGGGCTCTAGAATTCATGTGCTAATTATGACAATTTCCCACAAATATCTAACAGGATCAAATTATAAAGTGATGACATTTTTGGACAGACATGGATGTAAACTGCAACTTGACTGGTTGGCGCAGGCACACAACCGGTAATTCTAGTTTTCTACAATGACTAAATTGATATGTGTTGAGCATGCATCATACAAAATTTCAACCACATGCATACGATTGCAAAACAGAGCAATGATTGATTACATCAGAAGTAATCAAAGGCTCTCCATATCCAAAAATCTGTCATCCCCAGTGACATTTCACTGCGACTGGACCCTGCAGTGCTGCCAACATAAACTCACACACAAACATACACACATCGAACAGACGCAAGGAATGAGTCTGGCCTGGAGCTCTATAAACATGTCAGAGGACATTCAACAGCATTACACACTATTAGGAAGAATTTACAGCGTCAACAGGCCTGTAAGTCAAACGGAGAGAGAAAGAGAGAGAGAGAGTTTGGCATTTGTGTTTGAACTATGATCAGTGAGATGATAAGCTGTTGGAAGAAATTAGTGGGCAAACCATAATATAACTTGACTCCCAACACCAAGCATGTGTAGTGTGTCCAGCCCAGTGATACATACACATACACTATCTTTACTGTCTTTAGCTGTCTTATGTTGGTCTTTTTCACTGGTTGACCATCAAATATATGTAAAATATTATGCTTTTACTAGGGCTGTCAAAGTTAACGCAATAATAACGCGTTAATGCAAATTTGTTTTAACACCACTAATTTCTTTAACGGATTAACGCAATTTGGGATTTTTAGTTGAAGCGCCAGGCTCATTTTTTTTAAAGCTAGAGTGAAGATACTGGCATCATCTGAAACTAGAGAACCTACGGAATCCCTCGGTACCAACCATGTCATGCTAGCTTGTCGCGAAAGAGGTTAAATAACGCTCCAAACTTACTCTAAATTCTGGTGAGGAAAAACTGTCATGGCCATTTTCAAAGGGGTCCCTTGACCTCTGACCTCAAGATATGTGAATGAAAATGGGTTCTATGGGTACCCACGAGTCTCCCCTTTACAGACATGCCCACTTTATGATAATCATATGCAGTCTGGGGCAAGTCATAGTCAAGTCAGCACACTGACATACTGACAGCTGTTGTTGCCTGTTGGCCTTGAGTGTGCCATGTTATGATTTGAGCATATTTTTATGCTAAATGCAGTACCTGTGAGGGTTTCTGGACAATATCTGTCATTGTTTTGTGTTGTTAATTGATTTCCAATAATAAATATATACATACATTTGCATAAAGTAAGCATATTTGCCCACTCCCATGTTGATAAGAGTATTTAATCCTAAATAAATCACCCTTTAAGGTACATTTTGAACAATATCTGGACATTATCTGCCATTGCCCACTCCCGTGTTGATAAGAGCATTGAATACTTGAAAAATCTCCCTTTAAGGTACATTTGAACAGATAAAAATATGCGATCAATTTGCGATTAATCTCGATAACTATGGACAAATCATGCGATTAATTGTGATTCAATATTTGAATCGATTGCCAGCCCTATAGCTTTTACATATGAGTTGAATGCAGAATTGTGTTACTATCTTTAATTAACAATGATCAAGATAGATGATACTTTTTCAATCATTTTACTGGTTTCCAATACAATTGGAGAAGTCTATTTCTGATGCTCTTATAATAAAACCGCACTATATCTGTCCTTCTTATCTTTGGATGTCATTCCTGAGAGCTAAAATTGGAAAGTGGAATTGTGTTATGTTCCATTTGTTTGAAGCAGAGGCTAAATGTCTGGCTTAGTTGCGTCTTGTTTAGATGATTTTTTTTTTTTTACCCCTCTCTCTTCTCTTACAGAGAGGCACAGTGCTCAATGCGTCTCCAAGTGCGCACGACCAGTCTGCAGCAGCAGCAGCGTTCCGCACACCGCTCGCCAGGCATCTGGCCGCTCTGCGTTTTATTCCTGGAGGCGCTGCTTTTCGCTTTTCAATCGTCCCCCAACAGGTGGAAGAGTCGAGTGGGGAAAGAACATCGGTGGAAAAAGACACCCTGGGGGGGAAACTGGACTGCCGAACCAGGTTGTAATCCGTGGAGGAAAACTTGGTTTGTGGCTTATTTTCGTCTCCAGGATTTGTTGCGCGGTGCGCTGAATGCGTTTTTTTTTTTTTCCCCCTAAAAAAATCAGACCGAATGGAAGTCGTGATGACCGGATCTGGATGTACTGTGGGGGATACTATCAAGTCTCCAAAAAAAATGAGAGGGGAGAATGCAGACTAGACTAAAAAAAAAAAACCAAGAGAAAGACGGACTGGCATCACATTACCAAGCAGGGTCTCCATGCAGATCCACACTGCAGGGGGAAATTCAAGAAGTTGAGGTTTTAAAGCATCTGTTTTATTAGTACTCATGTCTGGATATTCTCCAAAGGAAGAATCTCCATGAGCGAAGTTCCAATGCCCAACATCCCAAAGGTTAGTTGCTCCAATTTAAAAATTCATGTTTTGGCTGTATAAAAGGCTTTTCACTGCTAGTAAAGATAAAAAGATGTAATGGTGCCTTTAGGAGAGTCCTCTTTTATTTTCACAATCATTTTTTATGTCCATCCAATGCTATTCCCTGGAACCTTTCCTCAGCACACAAACACAGAAATAAAGCTGTCAGAATGTCACCTTGTGAGTGTTCACAGGTTCACCACCACCAGACCTGTTGTCATTAATTAGTGAATGCTGACAATTTTATGATTGTTTCACTGCCAGTGTATAAACACAGGACAGGCTTCTGTAAAAAATGGGCTTCATGGTCTGCTGGAAAGCTCATCTAAGCATTGTGTGCTGTCTAACCGATGCAATCCTTTTAGAATAAAAGACATTTAGCTCAACATATTTCCTGCCACACTACACTTTGCATAACAAAAAAATACCAGATTTTTCTATTTCTATATCATGTATTGATTCCAGGAAAGTGTGATTAGGCCACTTGAAGGAAGGGGCCCTCTGCACAGGAGGCTGTGTGTGTGTGTGTGTGTGTTTCAATAATGGCACACACAGATATCAGCAGATCGTCCATAAATCCTCTTGTGTCTCTGCTCGGTGGGCAGCCTTACTTTATGTAATTGTGGCAATTTCTGTCCAAAGTGCACAATCAACAATCAACCCAGTGTTTTTTATTTTAATTGGAAAAAGCCAAATTAGAATGACACAACAGCGTTATAAGCGCAGCAAAAATATATACCTGGCTGAGGTGACATCCATCACCTATATAGTAGCTCACAGTATGTGATGTTATCTGATGTCTAGGACATTTGTCAAACAAACACTAAAACATACCTTTATATCCCTCAGTGGAACAGTGAATCTGGAAATCAGACTTTTGAGACCATAACAAAACATACTTTAAGAGAAAAGAAAAGTGTGTTTTTGAATAGAGTTGAATGTAATATTAAAATATATTGAAATCATAATTTTGTTATACTTTTTGCTTATTTATTTAACCTTTATTTAACCAGGAAGTCCCTTAAAATCTCTTTTTCGAGGGAGACCTGGCCAAGATGGCACGCCACTACAATGTTATAAAAATTAGAAACTAAAGCATCTCAAAAACAGACGAGGACAGTTAAAAAATGTTCATCACTGTTGCTGAGAAGTGGGCTTGTGTTGTTAAAGGCATGTTATCTATCAACTCCTTTATTGGCACCAAGATGTACTTTTACTGAGTCCTCCTTAATGTAGTGCATGAGCATGTCCTCTGCATAGTGCAGGATTTTTAGCCTCTAAAGACTGATATTCGGCGTCGCTGACTGCACTGCAGGGTCCCCGTGTGGCCAGTTCACAGTTGTTTTTGATTCAAAGTGAAATCGTTACACAAATTGCTATGGCTATATCAAACTAATGCCCAGCATCTCAGATGAGGTGTGAAAACCTGCTACAGTACCAGAAGGGCTTTCCAGTAGGAAAAAGTTCTCAGTGGAGCAAATCTTTCTTTTTATGATGATCTTTGAAGTTCTTTTCCTTCATGGAGGGAAATTAGAAGGGCACTGTGGAGCATTTCTACAGCAGTGAAGTGGCACTTTGAGTGTAAGAGGAGGTGACAGGTGACATAATGGGAGAAAAAATGTTGCTTAGGAACGCCGACCGACAGTGACTCGCATGTTGTTCCTCTGATATCCACCACTTTGGTGTTATTTACTTGCATTTCAGCCATATTAAAGTCCTGCTCCTGCGGAACATTAGGGTTGCTAGTTCAAAACCTGAACAGTCACATTGTTGCCTGCCACCTGCTTCAGAAAATGACTGCTCAAACTTTAAGATGGAATCAACTGGAAATGTATCGTGTTGACTCAATTAAAGGGAGAGTTTGCATTTGGGAATTTCTGGCTTTACTGCTGAGAGTTCGATGAGAAGATGGAGTGATACCTCTCTTATGTCTTTACATGGGGTTATGTTGGCTGGGAGTAACTTCCTGAAGTATTGTCATCACTGTGAGGTTGCCAGGCAACCAGTTGAGACTCCAGCAAGTTACTGCGCCAGCCAATATATAATAGTGTGAAGCAAGTAACCTCCGTAAAACCACAATATGCCGTTTTTACACTTTTTTTGTACGTCTTAATTAATGAGCTTTAAAGTAGGGCTGGGTTGTAATGCAATATGATAATTTATCATCTTTCAATGAAATCATATCATGGTGAAATCGAAATATCGTGATGCCTTTTAAATTGATGATAAGCACATACAAGTCAAATTTCTCCGAAAATCTGATGTGAAATATTTTGAAGGAATATAATTTAAAGATTGTTGTTTTCTTTTTCCATCACACTTCACTTTAACACTCAGTTCAATGCGATTAATGTTGGTTTGTTGGTTGTTTTTTTTTGTTGGTTTGTTTGTTGGTTTGTCCGTTTGGAGGATTACTCCAAAAGTCCGATATGGATTTGAATTAAATTTTTTGGAGGGATGGGGTGTGGCACAATGAACAATCCATTCGATTTTGGTGGCGATCCAGATCCGGCTTCGGGAATTTTTTTAATAACTCCGCTCAGCCTGTGCATTAATACCACGTAGACATGTGCAGTGTAACTGATGACGTGTTCATGAAACCTGCCTTGGCGGAGGTCTGCGCTCTCCGAGTGCACTTCTAGTTTCTCTATAGTTTCACTTGAAACTGTAATAAATTAAATGAGAAAGTACTTTTCATTTGTCAGGTATTTTAATTCACATAGAAGTATACAAAAATAGACTTTACCATGTGGTTATTTCATACAGACTATTTATTTATCGACTTCCCAGAAAATATGCTATATCGTGATATATATCGTTTTCGAGATATGAAATGACGTATATCGGGATAGAAAGTTTTGGCGATATCGCCCAGCCCTACTTTAAAGTTGCTGTTACACGGATTTCGCAAAAAAGCGAATTAGAGTATTTCCCAAAACTATTCCTTTTAATGTGTTATTTCAGAATACAGAGCTTTGGGCAGCACACATACATTTACACATATTTATAGAAGAAATTGTTTTTCTTCTTGTTCTTATAAACTAATTGAACTGCTGGGAGTCTGTTAATCCACTCATTATTTAGTGAATAGAGACACACAGAGGAGAGCAGTAATGAGTTGTCCTGAAAGAGAGAGAGAGAGGAGGGGTATTACGCACTTGAACTCCTTTCTTTTTTATATTTAGTAACATGTAACCTTCTCCACTATCTTGTTTGGTGTTTTTATTCTTCACCCTCTCCATCTCCCTCTGTTCTTGTCCTTAAATCCTCTAAGAGCATAAGAAAAACAGCTAATCCGTTGTTTATATATTTACTTTTTTGTGCATCTGTTCAGTGGTTATAGCCAACTCACTACTGGTGCTTGTTTTAGAATGAGCTCATTATTATGGCTGCATAGTCTGAGGAGATCCAAAGGGTAACCTCATTTTAAGGATTAACTTGTCAAAGAAACCGTTTACAAATGCTACTTATTTATGTAATTGTAAACACTATTTCCTCGTCTTCTATTCATGTACAGTGTATTTGTAGATCTCAGCACTGCCAGTTTCCAGAGATCTTGACCGTTGCCTTGTTAGGAGACGATTGCTGCACAGTGTCACTATGAAGGCTCGATTATGTGAAGCTGTGCAGCCAAAAGTACTGGAAGCTCATTTTGCCGTCACCAGGCAACCACTGAGTCAGCTGATGTCGATCAATTAGCGAGCATCACTAATGACATTAACTAAAGCCATTAGTAACTCAAGAATTAAAGATCTTACCAGCTGCAACACCTCAAGCCTGATGCTGAGTATCATGACGTCTCTCAGCAGGAGCAACCAATGCCAATGTTTCCTCTGTTTTCCTCATTTAGTTTAGATTTACCTGATAGGACAACAGAGAAAACAATGCAGTGACATGGCTTTTTTGTCCTAAAACAATGCAAGATGGGTAATTCTGAGAAATGTGAGGCACTCGGAAAGCAAAGCGCTAAAAGCTCCGAGGTCACTAATAGATCCCTCTCACTGCAAAATAAGCATAATGAGTGGCATAAATGTTGTGTCAATTACTTCTTGTGTCAATTTGGGGGACTTGTCTGCTGCAAATTAATCGCAAATTGATGTGTCAGTGTGCTGACGTGATGTGATTATCATAAAGTGGGCATGTCTGTAAAGGGGAGACTCGTGGTTACCCATAGAACCCATTTTTATTAACATATTTTGAGGTCAGAGGTCAAGGGACCCCTTTGAAAATGGCCTTCTTCCTGACAACATTCCTTAGGTTTTCTAGTTTAGGTAGGTAGGTGATGCTTGGATAGGTAGGTCATGTTATGAATGGCCTGTATAATCCTCTCACCTCTGCTCCCGTCTCCTTTTCCTCTCTACCTCATCTTTTTATTACTTGTGAAGGTCAATACCAGCAACACGTGTCTTCTTCCTATAACACCTTTTGTTGCTGTCCCCTCCAGTGTGAACTCCCCCAGCTTGGCAGCAGCTGTAGCAGTGTTTGCAGAGTGCTGGTGAGCTGAAGTCCAGGGAGATGTCACAGCTTTACTACCGGCGGACTGACAGCTCCTCGTACCGGGACCGCATCCCGCTGAGAATTGTGCGGGCCGAGTCGGAGCTGTCGCCTTTGGAGAAAGCCTACCTCGGCGCTGTGGAGAAGGGAGACTATGCTAGTGTCAAACAGGCTCTGGAGGTGTGTACAAATGCATGGAAGAATGGGTAATTTGATTGGTAAATGGATGAATAAATATAGCCACTGAAACCCTAAATTATGGCTGGATGAATGGATGGAAATTAAAGCCTTAACCTAATTGAATTGATTTAGAAAAGATTAGAAGATTTATGGGTAACGTGCAACCGTGATTATCCTCTGCTCGTTTCCAATAACATCTGGGGCCTTTATTTATTTACCTTGACAGGTGTCAGACCTTCAGTAGACACAGAATATTGCTAGACACCAGCTGTTCGGCAGTCTCACAGTACCTGGGGTGCCCAAAATGATGCAAAAATCACCCAAAATAAACAGAGGGCTCGTCACACAGCGATGCAGTTAACAACACGATGCAATAAGGCAAGAAAACAGATGAGAAAAACTACTCATCGCTTATTTTCTAAATAGCCAATCTCAATCTTAAAGCCACATGATGCCGCTCAAATCTTCATGACTGCCTTTTTAGGCCTTTAGCCTAAAATGTTGCTACTATAACCAGCTAATGCCAGATGTGGCAGGCCGCCAAAGATCCTATTTAAAAGAGTACACCAACGATTAAGTGTTGCACTCCTACTGAATAACATTGCTGGACTAAGTCAGTTTTTTGCAGCAGAATCAGATATATTGTCTTTTTTATTCCACACATTGCTCTTCCTTGTCAAAACCTGGTTCCTACGTTACCCACAATGCATTTCAGCTGCCAACAGTTCAATCAGAGATTCAGGTGTGTTGTGCTAGTATAGCGGCTAACATAGCCTTGAGCTGTTAGCCTCAAGCAGAGATGAGGAGCGGCCTACAGAGCTCACTTTCTTTTAACTCCACACGTCCAGATTTATTTTCATTTTCAAACTTGTAGTCTTCAGCTCCAAACTCAACATCACTTGAGGCGATGTATTAGATTTCATCATGTCTCTCGGAGCAAAACTTTTAGTAGACTTTTGAGTTGCTCTGTCAGATCTGAAAGGTGCGAGGAGTTAACATTTCTAGAATGAAAATCAATGTGTATGTCAATGACTATTTTCCCTTCTGATCAATGATATTGTTTTAAAGAGGACCTATTATGCTTGTTATTTTTCTCTTTTCTTTAGTGTGTTATATAGTTTGTGCATGTAAAAGGTCTGCAAAGTTACAAAGCCCAAAGTCCACGCCAAAGGGAGTAAGTCTCCTCCACAGAAACACTGCTCCTGAACTGCCTCAAACACCTCGCCTGAAGTCCCGCCTTTTCTTACGTAATGTGGTGATGTCACCAAGTATCACATTTGCGTAATACCAACCTAGCGGCTAGTTTGGCGGAACGCCTTCAAACAAAGCTAGTTAGAACCGAGATGGAGCGAAGACCAAAGAGTTCGGTTAGGTTGACCAATCACAACAGTGGGGCAGCTGACCAATCAGAGCAGACTGTGCTTTTCGGGGGGGCAGGAGCTCAAACAGAAAGTTTCATTCAGAGGGTGAAAAGAGGTGCTGCAGCACAGCCTGTACAAGGAAAATGAAGCGTTTTTTGAACATTAAAGCATGTTCTACTCGAAACCCAAAATACTAAGTATGCACCTGAAAATAAGCAAAATAGGTTTTCTTTAAACCAAGTCCCAGAATAGCTCTTTAAACAAACCGTGACGTTCAATCACACCCTTATTTTCACTAGGAGGCAGAGATCTACTTCAAGATCAACATCAACTGCATCGACCCTCTCGGCCGCACGGCTCTGCTGATCGCCATAGAGAACGAGAACCTGGAGATCATCGAGCTCTTGCTGAGCTTCAACGTCTACGTCGGCGACGCACTGCTGCACGCCATCCGCAAGGAAGTGGTGGGAGCTGTGGAGCTGCTGCTAAATCACAAGAAGCCTAGTGGTGGCATGCAGGTGAGGAGGGGGACTGGAAGGAGTTTTAAATTAAGAGTGCTTTATTCATGAGGTAGGAGCGTGTTAGTGTACTGGCAATGAGCTGCTGACAAGGCCGGGGGGATATGAGGAGAGAAACTAGGATTGTTGACGTTTACTTTCGCTCCAGTTTCCAGTTTTTCCTGCAACCAAATCATGTTTATGTACTTTTAGCATCAATTTATTTCTGTTTTTGTAGTTGGTGAAATACACTGTGTTTGATCCTATTCCTGTTTGAAGGTACCTGTGTGCCTGTTTTGTGTGTAAAACCTTCTTTTGTTGATCAATGAGGTCAAAGTGCACATGCCAAATCACTGAATGGTACTGTATAGAGTGCAGTAAATACTGGTACTCATTGTGTAGTTTATAAGCTGCATGCAGTTGCCTGGAGCTTTTTATACCATCTAAAATAATTGACCCAGTAATGTTGGCAACAACAAAAGCTGACACTTCAAAAAGCTGTCTTCTTGTTCTGTCTTTTTGGAAAGGAAACGATTCTTACAGAAAGAGATTTAATGAGCACCGAGAGGAAATATGATGTATATTTTATCCAGAGTAACAGTATATTAATTTTTTTTATCTTGTGAGGATTCAGATTAGCTTGAGGAGGCTGCAGTTCATTAACAAACCCCTTCTTCTAGTTTTTCAGAAGTGCCTGTTTAGAGCTTTAATTGATGTAATCAAAAACAAAATAATCTAGTCTAATTAATTTCAGATTGGTGCTCCTTTGCGCTGATTGCTCTCCACTCAAGGAGCCTTTTTCTTTTACTTGTTCTTGCCACACATGGACAGCTGCACACTGAAACACACACATACATGGTTCGCTTACTCTCCTCCTCTCTCCTCAGCAGTGATGCACACACAAACCACAAAGGACCAGATGTTTTTGGCTTCATCGATCAACTGAAGGCGGGATGTTATTGCTGTTCCTGTTGTGTCCTGTTAGAAGCTGTGCATTTCTCTTTGATAGTATAAAGTGAAATAGTGAAAAAAGAAAGGGAAAATGAAAGGAAAAGGAAGCATATATCAGGGAACAAAAGAGCCTAAGAGATAGCTCGGGCTTGTTTGTTTAATGGATATGGGGGGAATGAGATACAGAGGCCAAAAATATCCCGTCCGAACCCTTCAGCTGTAACATCTATCAGCCGCCACATTTCCATTTTATCTTAATGTCTTTCATAAGATAGTGCTTCTTCCCATCCGTGCCAGGTTATGTTTTAAAATGGGGGAGCAAACTTGGCAAGATACATAATTGGCAGGGGTGGTCTGGAGGTCCTTCCTCAGACAAAAAATTATCATTTAAAACAGATTTCCTGCATTTCTACACTACTCAATGTCAAGAAAAAGCCACCTGCACTAGTCTAGATTAGATTGATTGTACTATGAAACCATCGGTGTCAGTTACTAGATAATTATTGTATTTGTATGATAATTTTACTCTTTGTATAATTTACGATCAATAGTGCCAAAAGTACCATAATGTATGATAATTTGACCATTTTGTGATGCTTACAATTAGTTGGTTTTAGTCTGTGCTGTCTCACTTTAATTCATTTCCGGATAACAAAATATGGATCTTACGTCCGTGTTTACCATAGACTGTATATAACAAGTGGACATAGTAACTGTGATATCACCCATTGGTTTGTGGCCTTGAATTCAACATTTTGGCCGGCGCAATCTTTGTTTTTTGGCTGTTGCCATCTGTTTTTTTTTGCAACCAGTAGTGACATGAGAGGGTGGAGCTAAGTACAACCGAACGCTTAATAAGACATTTGCAGTCCACCAAAAGGTTATAATTAACTTTCATGAACTGAAAACACACTGTGAAAGGGTTAACACGAAAACACGGACAAGTCCCAGACCGGACAACGCCGTGGTAGCGACCTGTCAATCACGAGGTAGCCAAACCCTAAGGCATCCCCTGCTTTATGGTCTATTTGACTCAAAATGGGACCATAATTTACTAAATGAACATCATGCTGTATTGAAAAAGACTTGAAACTAGTGATTGAGACCATAAACTCATGTTTACAATGTTTACTGAGGTAATCAATCAAGTGAGAAGTAGGCTCATTTTCTCATAGGCTTCTATACAATCAGACTTCTTTTTGCAACCAGAGGAGTCGCCCCCTGCTGGCTATTAGAAAGAATACAAGTTTAAGGCACTTCAGCATTGGCTTCACTTTTCAGAGGTAGCCCACTGGTGTTTACGCTTCCCTTCTCACGTCACCTCTTTCCAGCCAATTATGCTTGGCGTAGACTATGATGCTGATGAACGTTTCTTGCGAGCATGGCTGTTGTTCTCTCTCCCTCCTGTCTTGTAATTTAGTCTGCTCGCTTTGTTCTCGCGGTTATGATTTGTGTACAATAATTTCCCACAAACTACAATAATCTTAAGCTTCTGGTACAATAGTTTAACATTTCTCATCTGGCAATGCTGTATGAAAATCTATATTAGTCTGCTGTTGTATGGGGAGAGGAAGAGAGCAGGGCAGCAAATTAGCCTGAGATATTAAAGGTCTTATTGATAAAAGTTTTATGTTGGCAAATATAAAAAAAAATAATACTAATTCATCCACAGAGCCTTTAGAAAGATGCTGAATAAAAGTATTGCTTTTCCTGAAAAAAATTATGATTGTGAATTAATCATTTAAAAAATTGTGGTGGGTCCAAAATTAATGTTTGGTTTATCTCTGTGGAAGATATCTGACGTTTGGTTCCCACTTCTAACAAGGCTTGTGAGCCAATAGTAAAACGACAGATCTGTGGGTCGTCCGTTAGTGTGGAGAGTTAACCGTAATTGTACAAAATCACCGACTGGCACACATACAGTATGTTAAACTAATGCTTAATAATAGTAAACTCGTAAAAAGATGAGTAAACCCTATGTTGTTGCATTTGTAAAAGGTGGGTGAACTGCGTTTATGTGCATTAACCCTCCACTACATCCCAAATAATAAAATCAACGGGGCTAATGCAAATAATAATAATTATTTTTAAAAAGACAAAAAGTGGGGTAGCAAAACTATCACTTTACTCCCCCTAATTGAATTGTGGCGATGCATTTTGTTCCACTTGCTCCATTGCTCAGGCATCCATGCTTCTTCCCATCACACGAGTAGGTTGTGAAAATAGATCACACCAAATTTCCCCAAGAGAAGCTCATTGATTATATTAAAAGGGCTGTCTGGGAAAAGTGCATCCTATCTCTTGCCAGTGTCAGTGATTTATTAATAAGAAGATTCATTTATGCTTTGCCGGAATCGTGTGTATTTGTCTTTCTATTTTGCCAGCTGTCTGAATGATGTGTTTGTAATAAGTTCTGTGGCTTATTTGTTTTCCGCCGAGGAGCGCATTGGATATCAGCGTTTTTAAACAGCTTCATGCATTATCCTCTGAGTGCACAGATATGCATCTGTCGGAGGCACAAACACTGGAGCTCACAGTGTTTCTCAATTATAAGGGCCTTCGGGTGCTGCTGTGTTTTGTTCTTTTTCTGTCAGTCTTTTTTTATACAGTAGTCCACGTTTTGCTCATTGTTTTTTGGGTTACTGTGCAACCTACACGTGCAGGTAAAGATAGTTACATAAGGAAATCCCTCTTCTTCCTGCATGTAACACAGTAAGCATAATCATGCCTGCTTGAATCCACAAAGAGCTTATTTTCCGCAGTGTCATTCAAAAACAGAGCTTCCTCGGTGTCCCATTTTATTCCAGCTTTATCTAAACAATGTGTGTGATGTTGGATGACAGGTGAAAACCATTGGGGAGGCTCAAAAAGGGAGCACAGTGAAAACAAAAGACACACTGCAGATGCTAATTTTAATCAATGTGCTGACGGCGGATGCCTCATTCCGATATGAGTAACAAATATGCATTATACGGACAAGTGGGCTATAATTTCATGTCTTTTCTCCACTATTATCATAACTTCACATCTAGCAGCCCGCACTCCTCTCGCTCCGTGCTTGGGCACAGGCCGAGGCTTGTTTGATGTCGATTATTTGATGTCCCTCCTCCTCCCACGTGGAGAACAGAGTATATAGCTTATTAGATCACCCTCCTCTGTGAAATACAGTATGACGACTCTCAGACATTTGCTCTGCGCCACTCTTTGGAGTCGCTGCTGCACTCTGAGAGGAGAAGTATCCACATGTAAAATGACTTTTGGGTGCAATATGGATGATGAAACCTTTTTGAGAAAATGAACCAATCCCTTGGATAACAATTCTTCTTATTTTGTTCTCCAGAGAGCCGTGGTGACACAGAGTTTCATTGATGCTATTTCTGTTTCTGTTCATAATAGACGACTTTAATGTGGAACATTTCTTAAATAGCCTGCAGTACAGTACACCTCAGATCTTGTCTTGAATGTGATTTGTGCATTCACATCTATTGTCTTTCATCCATATTTTGGAATCAAATGAAATCTATAAATGACTCTATGGATGACAATGTCTGTCGGTTGGTCAGTCAGTCCTCCACTTTGGTTCAGACTGAATTATCTCAACAGCTATTTGATTGCCATGACATTTTATACGGACATTCATGGTCTCTAATCCTAATGATTTTGGTGATCCTTTGACTTCTCCTTTATCGCCACTAGCAGGTTGACATATTTGGCTTCAAGTGAAATATCTCAACTTAGATTGCCATGCAACTTGTCACAGATATCCGTTGTGCATAGAGGACAAATCCAAATGATTTTGGTGATCCTCTTTACTTTTCATCTAGCGCCATCAGCAGGTCAAAGTTTTCACTTATTCAGTGAAATTTCTCAACATCTACCGAATGGATTGGCACAAAAATCTTGTACAGATATCCATCGTTCTCTGAGGATGAATCCTAATGACTTTGGTGATACCCTAACCACCATGAGGTTCACATTTGTGTTTTTTAATTAAATGTCTCTGTGAGCATGTTGGCGGGCCTACGTTAGAATTAGGTCGCAGCACTGCCACAGAGACACTAGCATGGCTGAACTCGGTTTTCATTGTGATTTTATTACAACTCCCCATGATGAGAAGATTTAAGAACTAGATATTAAGTTTAAATCAATTCATTGTGATTATACATCCTTTGGGTGGAATATGTTCCTATAAATACATTAAGAAGGAGCCACTTTCATTTCATAGGAAAGTTGGAAACAGTGCTTTAAATCAACTTACAGCACTGTTTCCAGCTCAATTTTCCCTATAATGTGGATCCACGCATAGTGAGATTCGCATAAAAGCTCTCACAAGTTGAGTATGTGTCCCTTGTCACCTCACTTGTCGGCCTGTCACTGGGTTTTACTGTCACATATGTCTTCTCATGTAGAAAGCTGCCACTTAGAAGCCTCCTGCTGCTTGCAGATCTTTTGTATGAGAACACCCGGTTGCCTCTGAGAGATCAATATCAGCATATTGTCAGTTTTGTCAGTATATCAAGCTCTCTGTCTGTCCCTTGAAATACAGTAATGCAGTCAATTTTGCTATCAGAGTTTAGGTCAGCACAAACCCGGAATAGACTATTAATTATGACAATTTTAATATGTGAGTTAGTGTAGTGTAGGAGCACACTTGTCAACCTTGAGACCTCAAAAATAGGGGGGATTTCAAAACCAAAGATGCACACCTCTAGGTCCTCCCCCAGAAGAAAAAATTGAGTTTCAGAGACTTTGTTTCCTGCTTTCTGGTGACTTTTAAAGAATGAAAATAACAAAATAATAAGTACGCTGCAACAGCATTTTTATGTTAAATAAAAAAGCTCTCTTCCGCGTCACATGCATGCCAGGAAATGATATTTGGTGTAGCTGTATTGTTGTCTTATTTAATGTCTTTCCCGAAATAGCCTGTGTTGCACAATAGAAATATTATAAATATGCATACTATTAACTATTTATTTACTTACTTATTTATTTATTAAACTTTTTTGCCCAGCTGCTTCCCAGAGGAGCATAAAGTGAGCGATGGACATAAATGGAAGTTAAAAAAATCCAGCACACAGATTTTTAGAGCAATCTCAATCTTCTTCATTGTCAAGGACCTCCAAAATGGATGTCCAATAGAGCACAGACCATAGATGTATAAGAGGTTGTGCTCTGTGCTTTTGCCCTGCGTGTAACTAAACAGCCTACAGCTCCATTAAATTCTGTTGATGTCATGCTACTAGCGCTACTAGGTACTGGCCGATAGCCGGTTGTTTGGGAACAGAGACGTTAATACATCCACCCCGGTACAGGCTTACAGCATACAGCCCATGGGTGTATTATAAGATAATAAAAGTGATGCATTACAGCCAATATATCCATAATTACAGTCGCATACAGCTAGCAGGAAGCCGGCAGAACCGAATGTGTCATATGAGCGTGCAGGGCGGTGCAGTCCCGTGGAGGAAAATAACTCTGGTTAGTTAATTTTGCAACTTTTATTACATAAAGATTTAAATGAGGTCTATTTAAGTGTTTGTACTGTGAAGTTGATTTACCTCATTAAAAAAATTATCCTCTGATTTACAGACGTCTCTTTATACATCCATTGCCACAGACTCATTGCCGTTTTCTACAGTATAGAGAAGTCCTGCTCTTTCAAGGCTCTCTAGACTCTCATGTCTTTTATATTAGTCTTAGTAAAGCTCTCTGACTAGAACTAGCCTCTTATTTCCAACAGTCCTCCGTCTTAATCAAGTTGCTAAATAGCTGCTAACCCATTGCATGTTCATCCTCCAACAATTCCCTGACTTTCCTCTGTCTCCCCCCTTTCACTCTCACCACAGAATCAGATAATAAGCCTTCAATTAAAATAAATGAAAAGGGCCGGCTTACTCCGCTACAGCCCGCAGCCGTGTGTGTTCCATCTGAATGACATGGGAATAGCCAAAGGGCTTATAGCTGGAGTGGGTGATAAGAGGGATAGGTGGAATGAGTTTCGTTCTGGGCATAATGATTCTCTGTGAAATGAGTGAAATACTGATGTTTCTTTACCACACTCTGGCCCATACCCTTTAAAAGCGGTTTTGATATGGATGACATTTTGTCTGCGACTTTGACTGAGGGCATCATTTCTTGCTGGCATTTGAACTATTTTTCAGTGCAGCAGCCAAAAACTGTTTCTCTTGATCTTGCTTATTCCATTTAGTTCAATGTAAAGACCTTTGAACTGTACTCTGCACTCTGTACACCACTGTGCACTGAATATGTCAGTTAGACCTGAAATAAGGAAAAATAACTCCATTAATTGGCAGTAGATCACATAAAGCCACAGCCAAATGTGCTGCTTCTAGAGCTTCATTCAATATTGGGGTAATTAAAGCTTTTATTCTCTTCTCTCCCCTGAAAGGTTCCTCCTATCTTATTGGACAAGCAGTTCTCTGACTTCACCCCTGACATCACTCCCATCATCCTCGCTGCACACACCAACAACTATGAAATTATCAAGCTTCTGGTGCAGAAAGGCGTGTCTATGCCGCAGCCGCATGAGGTGGGTAAACCATTTGTATGTTGTTGTTATCAGCGTGAAACTCAACAGCAGCAATTTGTATTTTGAGTGAGGTAATTGCTCGGTATACAGTACAGTATATATATAGTACTATTAAAGGAAAAGTGTGTAACATTTAGGGGGGATCTATTGGCAGAAATGGAATATAATATTAATAAGTATGTTTTGAAAATAAGAATCATTGTGTTTTTGTGACCTTAGATTGAGCCGTTTATATCTGCATAACGAAGCGGGTCCTCTTCACGGAGCCGGACGCAATGTTTCTACAGTAGCCCAGAACGGACAAACCAAACACTGGCTCTAGATATTAGGCCATTCTCGTTTTCACGTTTTTGCGTCGGCACCTTAGTTCTCCTACATGCTTGGCCAGCCCAGTTGCACGAAAAGGCGTAGGAATGACATTTAGCGTGCAATAAGAACTCTGTCCTTGCTTTAGGTGTGTCATTTGTAAGCCAAGAGAAAAAAGACTCACTGGCAAGTATGCACTTGATGACGACGATAAAATCTTGCACACTTTTACAGTGACAACATAAATGGTAATAATGCTAACTGTAGTGACAATGCTATCCGTCAAATGAGGTTTTCTTTTCCCCAACAAAAGTCCAATGTAAACGCATTCATGCGAATATGCTACGATCAGAGCCGGTGACGTAGAATAGGTCCAACAAACACACAACTTGTAACTAGCAGACCGGCGTTCAAGACCGGTGTTTTGTTTTGTAAGTTACGTTATTGACATTTATTGTTACATTGTATTTTACTTAGTTTACGTACTTATTTTAAGCCCAACCATGATGTTTCTTCGTAAACATAACTAAGTGGTTTTGTCGCCTAAACCTAACTACGGACGTTACCACAGTTTTGTTGCGTGGCGTACAAATGACACGCAAAAAGCCTAAAATGCGTCCTCGTGACACGCAGAATGTCCCTTTTTAATGTTGTGTCATTCATACGCCTTCTCATGAGATCGGGTTGGCTCGCCACATGGGAGAAATTTCAGTTGGTTGCAATCTGCAACCTCACCACTAAATACAGTCAAATCATACACACTGCTCCTTTAAGTATTTGACTTTGGATCTTATTTATAAGATATAATCTAATAATAGACAGCTAAATATAAATTATTAATGTTTTCTGATGCTGTTAAAGCACATGTGTGTTGTTTAGATCATGATCAGTTGACTTGTGAAACAAAAACAACAACAAAATGCTTATTTTTTTAACTGCAATTGAAAATCTTCAATATAATGTGTAAATATGCATATCATTTATAAAGTCAAAAACTCACTGATTGGGCCTTTAGCGTCTAAATAACATACTCAGGCATGACAGTATGTAGTTGACATAATGAGTACAGTGCTTGCATCGCAGGACTAAAAACCTGATCTATTACTAAACACTGGGAGGCCTCATTAAAATGTGTGCATGCTTTGTTTGATGTCGCAGGTGCGCTGTAACTGTGTGGAGTGTGTGTCTAGTTCAGACGTGGACAGCCTGCGGCACTCGCGCTCCCGCCTCAATATCTACAAAGCGCTGTCTAGTCCCTCGCTAATTGCGCTCTCCAGCGAGGACCCCTTCCTCACAGCGTTCAGGCTCAGCTGGGAGCTGCAGGAGCTCAGCAAGGTGAGGACCATCCTTTGGTACGATTTGTTTCACTGCGTGTTGCATTGATTAACCTCTCTGTGCCCTTTCACGATACCGTTATGTGACATTCAAGGACCTGTCCATTCATTAGACCAGCATTAATATAAATTGCTCTTGGTAAATGTCATTTGATAAAAAAACAAATAATGAAGGTTTGAGCTAAGAAAATAAAGAGAAATAATTACAAAAACTGGATCCTTGCCTGCCATAGTTCATGATATTTCCAGATTAAATGTTATAAAACCCAAAGTTCGTTCCTTTTTTTGTAAAACAAATCAAAATATCAGATGCTTTCATGACACAAAATTCCCAAAGGCGAGATTTAATTTAGAAATGCCACTTTCTAGACCTGAACTTTGAGATTTTCTTTTAAGAGGACCTATTATGTTTTTGTGCTTTTTCCCTTTTCTTAAGTGTGTTATAAAGTTTTTTGTGCATGAAAAAGGTCTGCAAAGTTTCAACGCCCAAAGTCCATGCCAAAGGGAGTAATCTCTCCACAGAAACACTGCCTGAACTGCCTGAAACGCCTTGATTGAAGTCCTGCCTTTTCTTTCATAACGTGGTGATGTCACCAAGTAACACATTTGCATAATACCTGCCTAGCGGCTAGTTTGGCACGCCCTCAAACAAAGCTTATTAGAGCGGAGCTGGAGCGGAGTCCGAAGAGTTTGGTTCCGCTGACCAATCCCGAAAGAGTGGGCTTTTCGGGAGGTGGGGGAAAATAGTGTTTTTTGATCATTAAAGCATGTACACATGTTGTAGTAGAAACCCAAAATACAAGTATACACCTGAAAAATACGCATAATGGGTCCTCTTTAATATATTGAGTTACATTTTAGCTGCCAGGTTCTTGCAGGACTTTTGGCATTTATCGGTATCTGTGTTCTGTATACACCCTTTTTAAGGTGGAGAACGAGTTCAAATCCGAGTATGAGGAACTGTCTCAGCAGTGTAAACAGTTTGCCAAGGACCTCCTGGACCAAACGAGAAGCTCCAGAGAGCTGGAGATGATCCTCAACTACAAAGACGACATCAACTTATTGGAGGAAGAGGGCAACAACGACCTGGCACGACTCAAGCTAGCTATCAAGTACCACCAAAAAGAGGTAAGTACAGTACAAGGTATTCAGTTTATGATTAAAGACTAATTCTTAGCTTTCTGACTGGATCACATGGCAAAGGCTGTGAAAAGAAAGGCAGTGTGATTGAGTGAGTGCCGTAGTTTGAAATGTGTAGTTAATTTGATACTCGCCCTTACTTGCTTGACACACAAGAATCGTGGGACCACATATCACATGAAAATCCATATTGTCAGGCTTCAAGTAATGGCGTTTGTGTCCAGCAAGCCAGATCACGGACCAATCAGCGTCCCGTGTGGAGCTACTGGGAGCTACGGGCATGGCTTAGGTGTGTGTGGCGCCACGGAAAGGCGCCTGTTTGTTCTAAACAACAATGGCGGTTCCTGAAGAGGTTAGAGTAGATGCTGCGATAGAATCAGTTATATCAGAACTGAAGAGTATTTCTTCTTTGAAAGAAGAGCAAAGAACGTCGATGGAAAAGATGTTTTCACTCTTCTCCTGACTGGCTTCGGTAAGAGTTTGATTGACAGATAGTTCATCCAGTCACCTGCTAAGTATTTTTTGAAAGTGCCTGCCATTTTACAAACACTTTCCAATGACGGCTTCTCAGATAGTTCTGTGTAACAAACATATGGCGGGTCAAGTTATACTCACCCTGCCGTTATATCACAATTAAAACATAATAGTCTTCGAAGGACAAAACATGACGGACACAGAAAACGTTGCTCCTTGGTTTCTTTCTTTTGGAGGCTGCAGTAATGGGAAGGAAGCAGGGAATATCATCCTCTTGGCTATCAACAAAATGATCTCTCACACACACACCTGCACCTCTCAGTCAAGTGCACTTGCCCTCTCCTGCTATGAGCTGTCAGATTCAGATATGAGGCTATTAAATTGTGCAATATATAAGAGATCATCTTGTTTTTTCAGGCTTCTCCTCTAGTATTCTTTTTTCCTTCGGTCCAGTATTGTTTGCTACATAATTTACTGTACAGCTTGTTGTTAGATTTCAATGCCACACATGCCCCAGGCAACATACAATGAATGTTGACTGCCAAGCCTGCAGTTCTTTGCTGCACCAAGCCAACGTCTTCTCACAGGTGTCACTGCCAGCCAATACAAACCGGTGTAATGATGTGAGATTAGCATCAGGTTCTTTTCTGGTGGTGCCAGACGCTGCTGGTTTGGACAGGATTTTATCTGTTTTTGCTTTGGCAGCTCACACAGATGACAGATAGGCAAAGCTTGAATTCCTTTACTAAAGCACTACAGCTGCAAGGTAACATGGTGATTGATTCTGTGTAAATATTGTAACTGTTGCTGTAGTTTCAGGATGTCTACTTCCTTAAAACAACAAGTAGAGCTACACAAAATGGTACAAGTCAGTCATTATATCACTGAAAAGACAACCTGTTGCTGGAATCTCTACATACGGTGCATCCAGTTAAACATACATGCTCTATACTAGTCTATAATATTCAATTCAGAACATGTACACATGCACATTTGGGTTTAATGCGCTGGAAAGTAGGAACTAATTAGGTGTTGACTCCTTTGACAGTCCAGTTTCAGTTTCCTGAAACTAGCAAGTAAATTGGACCGTTTTAATGAGCGACTCTGTGGGACCTGAACTGCATTTTAAACACATATGAATAATTATGAGGGAAATGGTTCAAACCAGATAACTCTATAGCACTATTCCCTTCACAGTCCACTGATTCCATGCTTTTGTTTCTGTTGTGTGATAATTATTTTGTAAGAGGGTAGAGCCATGAACAATTGGTGTGAAAAAATAGCTAATTTAAAGGTGCATTTTAATTCCTAATAAATATATCAAATGTTTGCTATTGCTATTTATTACACAGCTTTGCTGAATACTCGATTCTGATTGGTCAATCGCTGTGTTCTATGATCTGTTATTTCTTTATAGCAGACTGTTGCTATGTATAAGAGACCGTTGCTGTCGGCACAGTTCTGATGTCGGACTCTGGAGGACCATTTTTTTGTCAAAATATTGATTTCACAAGTAAGTAGCCGTGTAATAATTGGGATAATGTACAGCTAGCGGGTCATTATTGTGAAATAAACCCTTTCAGGGCAATGCAAGGGGTTGCATCGCTCTGTCGGGGTTTATTTCACAACAATGACCGAGCCGCTGTACATTATCCCTTAGGGCTTGCCAAACTAGCCGCTAGGCAGGTATTATACAAATGTGTTACTTGATGACATCACCACGTTACAGAAGAAAAGAACAGTACTTCAAGCTGTACATTATCCCTTACATAAACCTTCGGTATGGCTAATAGAGTGTCTTCAATAGGGCTGCAACTGACGATTATTTTCATGTCGATTAATCTGTTGATTATTTTCTCAACTAATTGATTAGTTGTTTGGTCTATAAAATGTCAGAAAAATGTCGATCAGTGATTCCCAAAGCCCCAGATGACGTCCTCAGATGTCTTGTTTTGTCCACAACTCAAATAGATTCAGTTTGCTGTCATAGAGGAGGAAAGAAACCAAAAAATATTCACATTTAAGAAGCTGGAATCAGAGGATTTTGACTTTTTTCTTAAAAAAAATAAAATTAAACCGATTAATTGATTATCAAAATAGATGGCGATTCATTTAATAGTTGACAACTAATTGATTAATCCTTGCAGCTGTATTCTCTAAAATGCATTGTGTTTTCCCCTGTCAAATTTAGATAGAGAGATAGAGAGAGAGATGGAGAGATAGTTTGACTTTATTGATCCCCAAGGGGAAATTGAGGTGTTACAGCAGCAATTTATATAGCTCACAAAAACATGCATCTCTCACACAAAAAGACAGGAGGTAGGTACGAAAAACACTTTATTTACAAATCTCTATATAAATGTACATACCAACTACTTTACACTAAATAGAATAAATAAAACACACAATAAATTAGAATTAGGTGGTAAACTGCCAACACCCCAAAGATGTTATAATTGTTTTAGGTAATTCATCTGCATACCGACTCTTTTGTAATTATTTAGTAATGGCTGTAATCACTTTACAATTATTTAATTTCACAGCAGCTGTTAAAAGCTAAGCGCTGTGGGTGAATGGTAAATGGATTTCTATAGCGCCTTTCTAGTCTTCCGACGGCTGATGTCTTCCTCAGGCAACAAGAAAGGGGGTTAAATAGATATTACACTGCAGAAGTGTTGCCGCTGAATATGAAGGTGAAGCAAAAATGATGAGGAAGCAGACATATTACTTCCAGAGAGCATTTTATAATTCATTCAGCTGCTGGGAGTTCTGCTCAGAGCTGATGCACTTTTGGAGGCGATTTATGACACCTTTTCCTCCTCCATCCATTCAATTGTTGCGCATCAGACGCAGTTTGAAAGATGAGCATGTTGTGTCACGAAATGATAATTGGGAGAAGTGCAGCAGGTGCACATGATGATGGACAGTCCCCTGTCATCGTACCCAACCTCTCTGTTGTTGGCGGTAAATCCCTCATTGCACTAAATTGTAAACAATCATCGCCTCCTGCTGCGTCTGCCACAAACTGTTCGCCCCCACACATCACCTCTCCCCGGGGCTCTTTTAATTATTCAGGAGATGTCCCAATATGCCCTTCTCCTGCCTCCTACACCCTTCGATCGCACCGGGACTTTGATGGAGGACAGTGTCTCATAATGTGGCTAACAATCCACCCAGCTGTCCTTTTTAAATGACAAATGCTTCAGCTGCCTGACTGGTTAGCAGTCATTTCAAGGTATTCTGCTGGAAATGTCTATTTTGTGTGTTACGAGAAATTATTATAGTGATGTGGTGTATTTGATGTAAAAATCTCCTTCTTATAAGGTAATTTCTCTCTGTAAAGTCAACAAGTGAAAATCAGCCATTGCAGCTGATTGGGTACCCACAGATAAAAAAAAGTGTGTTAATTAATTTGCGATTAAATATTTGAATTGATTGACAGCCCTAGTTTTATGATATATGGGGTAGAGGTTTGGGTTGATGGATGGAACACAAAACACTGGGTTTTTTCACCCAGGAGACTGGGGTTTGCACCCCGTGTGGAACCACCATGTGTAGTTATTTTAAGCCAAAACACAAATTTTTTCCTTAAACTTAACTAAGTGGTTTTGTTGCCTAAACCTAGAGAACCCTTTTCACGTTTAATTCACGTTTATGTGTTAGAACATGTTGCTTCTAAGTTTTGCTTACAGTTTTACAACGTAGCAGGCGTAGTAGTGCATATTTAATTGGGATTAATCGCTTGAAATACGTTGATTTCTGTTGGAAACAGCAATCTTACTGCACTGGGAGATTTTCTTTCACTTATTTTGTTGACTTGATTTACAGATTTATTGCAGAATATGTTGTGTAGTTAGTAGTTTTACATTTGTAGTATGTGGAGCGCATATACTGTAAAGGAGGCTGTGTGAAACTGGATTTTATACAAATTCAACCACACGATAACAGTTGTCTTGGCAGCGCTGTGCCATAAGGTGTAACAATATTTAGTAAACAGTTCATTCAGTTGGAGAGAGGAAACCTAAAAGGTGTGAAGCATTACACAGCCTTGAGATTTTAACTGCAGAATTGCTACTCAATTCAGTGGATATTGTTTCTTTTTTATCTGTCACTATAACAATGTGTTCTGTCTCCTGAGAAGGTAAAATGACGAGTAAATGTACGAACACTCGTGCATAGAGAGGTATTTAAAGTGATTACTTTGTGCAATGTGACAGGTGATCTTTAAACTAGACAGGCGAGGCATCGAGGGTTACGTGGATAGACCGTTTTAGCAGAGAGCGGTTATGTTCAGGGCATTTTGTCTGTGGTCTGATCGCCACTCATCTCTTTCAGCGATTGCAGACAAACACTCAAGCTTTTATAATTGGCTTGAATGTGTGATTTCTTTTTTTTTTTTTTACAGTACTGGCTGTTCATGAGTGTTACTGTGAGTCACATGTTTTTGACCCTCAACGAAAAAAAAAAACTGAAGGATATTTGTCCTCTTAACCCTCTTATGCGTGTCGTCTGCGTGCACACTCGCTTATGTTGTTTAGTATTCATCCATGTGTGTTTTTGGACTTTGCTGCTGCTGTGCTCCCAGGGTTTAGCAACGCAATTTATAACGGTATGAAGAGAAATCTCCGCAGGCTGAGCTAACAGAGCAGTCTGCGCTTTGATGCAG